>NW_015171543.1:335735-384406 GCF_001447785.1 Gekko japonicus
TAGGGAAAGGAGGCTGTGGGTGGGGGCAGACCGAGGACAGAGTTGGCATAGGAAGAAAGGCATAGGAAGACAAGGCGTCGCCATCTCAGATGCCTAGGTGTTTTGAGCTGGGGTTCTAGTTAAAAATAAAGGGAGGGAGGGAATTTGAGCCAAACGCTGAGAACATCCCAAAGGTTCATCTTGAAAACGGCATATTGTATTGCTTGTCTGTATCAGTGCATACTTGCAATCCTTAACTGCATTAATAGAGCAAGGTTACTGGCATTTTTCTGGGACAATTTCATAAGTGTCTCTGTAAAACTGTGTGAGTAAGCAAAATAACAATGGTGGGGAGGGGACAGATTTTTTCCCCCTCTCTCTCTGTCTCTCTCTCTCTACATATACATGCAGCTGATAACAGCAAAAATAACCAAAAGCCTCAGAAGCAGAAACCTGAATAGCTGAATGGTGCAGTTTTCATCGATGACCTCAAGAACATTGAGGAACTTCGGGTCATTGTACAATTTAATACAAATCTAGTACTGCAGATGAATCCTACCACGCAACTTTCCCCCAAGGACATTCTGTGTGAGGCGGATTTCTCGCAATGCCTGCTCCAGCAAAACTCTGAATAATTTTATCCAGAGAAGGATGGAATTGTGTCCGTCCCCTTTATCGAATGCACCTCTGTCCCAATATGATTGCCACTTAGAATCAACTTGGTGCTCTGGCAAAGAATGTAGGCCTTGCTTTTAAGGTCAGCTCTCAACATACCAGTTCCTTTCCTAAACTAGCTTAGTTTTTATTCCAGTTGTTTGTTTGTTTTACTTCAAGCATATTCTCTGCCGTTTTGGCTCCCCGAAGACACTCTCAGTTCATTGTGATGAAAAACATTATAGCTACGATCCTATTAAGCTTTCTTCTAATGAAAGAGAGAGAGGGCTACCCAAAAGGCTATGCTGGAGATTGTGGGACTTGTGTCAACAAAAGGCATGTGGGTAATTCAATGAGAGTGGGAAATAGCTGTTCAGGAACATTGGTCAGATCTGACCCTATATATCCTGCAGATGAATCCTACCACGCAACTTTCCCCCAAGGACATTCTGTGTGAGGCGGATTTCTCGCAATGCCTGCTCCAGCAAAACTCTGAATAATTTTATCCAGAGAAGGATGGAATTGTGTCCGTCCCCTTTATCGAATGCACCTCTGTCCCAATATGATCGCCACTTAGAAACAACTTGGTGCTCTGGCAAAGAATGTAGGCCTTGCTTTTAAGGTCAGCTCTCAACATACCAGTTCCTTTCCTAAACTAGCTTAGTTTTTATTCCAGTTGTTTGTTTGTTTTTTTTACTTCAAGCATATTTTCTGCCATTTTGGCTCCCCGAGGACAGTCTCCGTTCATTGTGATGGAAAAAATTATAGCTACGATCCTATTAAGTTTTCTTCTAATGAAAGAGAGAGAGGGCTACCCAAAAGGCTATGCTGGAGATTGTGGGACTTGTGTCAACAAAAGGCATGTGGGTAATTCAATGAGAGTGGGAAGTAGCTGTTCAGGAACATTGGTCAGATCTGACCCTATATATCCAGCAGAAAGTGTGGGGTTTAGGAAAATCTAAAACTTGCACCTGGGTACAGTAAGGGTAAGTTCTGGTTAGTGCCAAAGAGTAATCTCCAAATAAAAATACATTTTGCCTTTAGGTAAGTGAGTATGATACATTAAATGCAGATGTATGGTTCTCGACTGACCCCAGGACATACATAAACTATCAGGTAACTGCACTGATGGCGTTATGAACCTACTTCATCCAGAGCCTGCTTACCACCATGATGGCCAGCCTGGTTAGAGTGTTGGGCTAGGATCTGGGAGAGCCAGGTTTGGATCCCCACTCAGCCAAGGAAGTCTGAGTCAGCCACTGAAGTCAGTGGATGAGCCTTAGAAGAAGAAGAGGAGAAGAGATTGGATTTATACCCCACCCTTCACTACCCAAGGGAGTTTCAGAGCAGCTTACCAATTCCCCTTCCCCTCCCCACAACAGACACCCTGTGAGGTAGGTGGGGCTGGGAGAGCTCTTGACAGAAACTGCTCTTTTTCAAGAACAGCTGTACCAGAACTATGGTTTGCCCAAGGTCATCCAGCAGGTGCATGTTGAGGAGTGGGGAGTCAAACCCGGTTCTCCCAGATTAGAGTCCGCGCACTTAACCACTACAACAAACTGGCTTATGAAGGACGGTCATCCTGAGAGGTTGTGCACCCCAGCTTCTCACAGATGGAGAATGACCTTGGATACACTGCAGAATGACAGCGGTCGGAGCCCCGTGGCTGGGCTGAAAGGTAATACAGAAAACCTCAGGACGGAACCACATTTCACAAGCTTGCTGGATTGATTTATGTTATGTCCGCTGACCGCCACCAGGGGCCAGCGAATACCCCAGAGCTTGACTCTGTAAGAACAATGGGGACTAGGCTCCTAGTCTCTCCACTTGGGAACCAATAGGACTGGGGCGGGAGATTTAAACCCACCCACGGGACCTAGGGGTGTGTCCCCAGGTGTGTATATAGTTGGCCAGCTGGCTGTTAGTCTTTGTCTTTGTTGTGTACAGTAAACCATGCTGATCACTACATCGGTCTCAGTGGTTTCTACATGCGTCTAACCCACTACACTTCAATTTATATATCTCCATTTCAGAGTTGGCTTTCCTTTGTGAGAAACAAATCTCTGAGTCTCTGGGTTGGATCCCTTTGATTATTTCCTCATGTGCAAAGGGGAGCCATTTCCACCTATTCCCCCCCCCTCCTGCAGCTGGCCTTTGACTCCCCTCATGTTGTTCTGGGGGCGTCCTCTATCTCCAGGAACAGGGGGGCATTTGAGGCTAGAAATTCCAGACTGTCCATCTCAAATAATTTACTTCCCTCCCCCTTAGAAAGCACACACTTGTAAACAGGGAACAGAATTCTCATCCAGCAGCACGTGAAAGAACACAATTTTACAGGTTCAGGTAGGTAGCCGAGCTGGTCTGAAGCAGCATAACAAAGTCTGAGTAACCTTATTAACCAAGCTTGATATTCCTGTTTGGTCCTTGAATCTGCTCAACATCTTCATTATGCTCTATGCTAATTTACTGCTCACCTTCTACCTATATGTATGGAGTGGTAAAAAGGGTTGGAACACTTTCCCTATGAGGAAAGGTTAAGGCGCTTAGGGCTCTTTAGCTTGGAGAAACGACGACTGAGGAGAGACATGATTGAGGTTTATAAGATTATGCATGGGAAAGAGCAGGTAGAGAAAGAGGTACTTTTCTCCCTTTCTCACAATACAAGAACTCATGGGCACTCCATGAAATTGCTGAGTGGTTGGGTTAGAACGGATAAAAGGAAGTACTTCTTAACCCAAAGAGTGATTAACACAAATGGAATTCACTGCCACAGGAGGTGGTGGCGGCTACAAGCATGGACGGCTCCAAAAGGGAATTCGATAAGCATATGGAGCAGAGGTCCATCAGTGGCTATTAGCCACAAGGTATAGCTAGGGGCTCTGGGGCAAGTGATGCTCTGTCTTCTTGGTGCTTGGGGGGGGTCAACAGTGGGAGGGCTTCTAATGTCCTGGCCCCACTGCTGGACCTCCTGATGGCACTGGTATTTCTGGCCACTGTGTGACACAGAGTGTTGGACTGGATGGGCCTTTGGCCTGATCCAACATTGGCGTCTCTTATGTTCTTATGTTGATTTCATTGTATCTGAAGAAGTGTGCATGCACATGAAAGCTTATACCCTGAATAAAACTTTGTTGGTCTTAAAGGTACCACTGGACTCAAACTTAGTTCTACAATTTTCCAGGGTATAGGCTTTCATGAGTCAAGTCTCATTTTGTCAGATCTGAAGTGAGCTTTGAGCCACAAATGCTTATGCCCTAGATACATTTGTTGGTCTTTTAAGGTGCTACTGCGCTCAAATTTTGTTCTATAAAATAGACTAACACAGCTACCCACAGCTACCCATCTGAGCCAGTTTGGTGTAGTGGTTAAGAGCGGTGGACTCTAATCTGTAGAATCAGGTTTGATTCCCTACTCCTCCTTCACATGCAGCCAGCTGCGTGACTTTGGGTCAGCCACAAGTTCTCTCAGAGCTGTTCTCTCAAGAGCAGTTGTCTCAGAGCTCTCTCAGCCCCACCTACCTCACAGGGTGTCTGTTGTGGGGAGGGGAAGGGAAAGGGAGACTGTAAGCCGCTCTGACACTCCAAATGAAGGGTGGGGTATAAATCCTCCTCCTCCTTCTTCTAAAAGGGGCTAATCCTTAATGACATGCTCAGGGCCGGCTCGAGGTGTTTCTGCACACTAGGCGAGGTACAGATGCCAACCTCCCGTTGGGGCCTGGATACCTGGAGACTATTTTGTCGCTGCCTCCTCCGCCCCCCCGCTGCCACCGAAGGGGGGGGAGGGGGAGAGGTGTGCCCAGAGCCACAGCTCCACCTCCGCACTGCATGGCCCCGACGGCGGCAGGGGTGCCCCGCTGGTCGCCGCCATGCAGCCTCCTCCGACTGTAAGCCACTCTGTAAGCCGCTCTCCCCCCCACACACACAATTAATTCTGTGCTTCTATTCCACATCTACAGAACATAATTGCAATAAATTGGCTTCTGGAAAAAAGTATAACAGGGAAAGAACAGTAGAACTTTTGTCTTTATTGTCTGAAACTACCTTCTTAGCTATGCATAGAGCTACTGGTGGCAATTGCTCTGCAGCTGACTGGGGTGGGGACCACCAAAAGGGTTAGATTAGATTTGCCTATGGTCAGATTCAGCATGGGCCATTCCTACCTTGGTATGTATAGATGCTGATGTCCAGTGTGGATCTAATGCTCAATATGCTGTCCCTGAGGATCTGCTATTCTTCTACATGCGTTTATTATGATATTTTTGGAGGAGGAAACATTTAATCATTAGATCCATGCGATAGATTAAAAAAGCATTCAGCGAGGCTATATTGAACAGCGTCTGCAAGCTGATTCCAGAATTGTATAGACCGGCGACAATGGATCTTCAGCAGAGCCCAGTAACAGCTTTTTAATCGTTGCACAAGAAGCCATCAAACTGTCAGCCACGATATTTATGCAACCAACACAGAGCAGCAGAAGAAAGTACAATAGCACACATTTGTAAATTGTAATACTGTTTTCGTAGCAATTGATTTTTATAGTGTTCATACAAGCACATTTTGCTTTGAAAGAGGCTACTGCAACACATGCTTAGTGGTAGATCACAACAGTATAGACAAAACAGGATATGTCAAACAGAAATAGATATGATCCAGAGTCTTTGAGATTAGGTTTTTACAGAATCAAGCAAGAAGAAAGAGGAGGAGGAGGAGATTAGATTTATACCCCACCTTTCTCTACCCAAGGGAGTCTCAGAGCGGCTTACAATCTCCTTTCCCTTCCTCTCCCCACAACAGACAGGTGGGGCTGGGAGAGCTCTTTCGAGGACTGCTTGTGAGAGAACAGCTCTGAGAGAACTTGTGAGTGACCCAAGGTCACACCAGCAGCTGTATGTGAAGGAGTGGGGACTCAAACCTGGTTCCCCTCCTAACCACTACACCAAACTGGCAAATAGGCAGAATAACTCATGGGCTTGCAAAGTAAGGATGCCAGCCTCCAGGTGGACCAGTGGGGATCCCCCAGAATTACAGCTCATCTCCAGACTGCAGAGATCATAGATGCTTTGGAGGGTGGATTCTACGGAATTGCACCCCATTGTAGTCCCTGTCCTCTCCAGCCTCCAATCTCCAGGAGCTTCCCAGCCTGGATCTGGCAGCCCTACCCACCATCCCCTGCCAGTGGCCAGGAGGGACCACGCAACCCTAAAGCTGAGGCAGACTGAAACCTTATTCAGGTATTACTCAGAAAGCAAAAAGCAGGGATGGTAGGGACCCATCTAGATCCTAGACAACCCCAGTGTGGTATTACTGGAACGTTTCAGTTCAGCATCATTGCAACACTGAAATGATATCATGTTTCGTGATAAGCTGGCCGTTGTTTGAGTTCCAGGGGGGCCACGATGTACTATGGAAGCGAGACGTGTCTTTTGCCACCCAGCAGAGCTCTTCATGGGTGATTGTGCTCAATAGTAAAGCCCAAGAGCATGGCTTCCTGAGCCTGAAGTGAGAGGTAGCCCTGAAAATGGGGCAATAGCCCCCTTGCTCATAATTTTTGAAATAAATTTCCTTTTCTGCGCAAGTAAGACTCAGCAGCACTGCTACCATATCTTGGGGAAAATACTAATGTGGCTTCCAAGGGCCAGCTAAAAATGCTTTATGGGTGGGTTCTGAACTCCTGGTCATAACTTGTCAGTTGGCCATCCGTCTTTTATGATATCGCCCTGATGTGGCGGTTGATATACGGGCACTGTGAGCAGCACATCTGTGCTGATGCAGCAAGTCTTCCTATCGGACTCACAGGCTCCGGTTTTAATCAATATTTACTGCTCAGTTGAGCTGAACTTTCAGTTACGGCCTGCCACTTCTGTCATGCACACATAATATTGGAGTGACAACTGCGAGGAGCGTTTTTTCAATGCTGCTTTAGCAATAAAGAGATGAAGTACGATGTCTGGTTCAAGAAGAGGAAGACTCTGCCATCTCGTGGGGGAACCGAAGATTGCCAGGCTTGAATGCGTAGTGTCACGAAGCAACACATCCATAGCTCAGCAACTGTTCCACGGCTCCTGTCACCAAGCACTTCTCCCCACCTTCAGCTATATTAATGAATTTTCATTATCAGCACACTTGGAAGGGAGCCCTAGAGAGGATTTCCATAATTTCATCCCACTGTCAACCTAAGCCTGGACCAGTCCACACAGCAGGATTAGTTTCCAGACGGCACTGTGCAGCATTATGATGGAGGTAAAAACAACACCTTACAGTAGCAACCTACTAACCATACTACTCGTGTTTCTAACACCTGGAGCATATGCCACAGAATCCCTGGGACTGGATCCCACCTATAAACATGACTTCCCTGTTTCCTTCCTCCTGCTGCAACCCAAAATGCACAGAGTTTCTATGGGATAAGCAATGTCAATTCAACCAGTTTGTAGCTGTAACAAAGATACACCCTCATTTTGATTGGCTGAAGATGACAAGAAGTGTCTATAATATGCTGCTTGGGTGTTGGAAAATGCCATCAAGTTGCAGCTGACTTATGGTGACCCTGTAGGATTTCCAAGGCAAGAGGTGAACAGAGGTGATCTGCCATTGCCTGCCTCTGCATAGCAACCCTGGACTTCCTTGGTGGTGTCTCATCTGAGTACTGACCAGGGCTGACCCTGATTAGTTCCTGAGATCTGATGAGATTGGGCTACCCTGGGCCGTCCAGGTCAGCTTTAACTCATTACAAAATTTGCAAGAAAATCAAGCATTTTCCAACAGGGGTGTCAATAGAAAAGAATGACACAACAAAAGAATGTGGCTAGTACATTGGCACCACCAACAGGACACTAAGGAATGCTACTGAGAGTGTAGCAGACAGACGACATTCAGAACACAGAATTCCGGCGTGTTCACATTCAGTGATCTTTCCGGTGTTATTTCACTAGCTTTTGTAACAAAGACCCATTACTTCCCAAACCAAGTGTGCAAGTGCTCCTCCTTGGTGCAAGGGTCAGTCAGCGACTGTTCCATGCATGAAATTTGCAGTGATTACTGTTGTTTTGATCAGGAGCAACTGCTGCTACTTCTTGAAGTGGGATAAGTGGGACACCAGTCCAGAGAGAGTTATGACAGTCAATAGAGGAGATGACAAAATCATTCATCAAGGCTATTGTGGAGTCCGAATCCAGAGAGGCCCAGCTTCAAGACAGATTACACTAACGGGGGAAAGGAGGAATGACAAAGGCACTGCCCACAACAGCAGAATATGCTTATTGCCCTTTAAAAGGGCTATCAAAGTGACTCCCATAATCTGATGTATTTATGGCTATTTTATATTTTTAACAAGAAAGAAACCTCCTTTTAGCTGCCATTGAAATGAAAGAACAAATCAATATTTTCTCCACCCAAGAGATAGGCACGAGGACTCTGCAGGGTATGTTTTTCCTCCTTGTGTTAAACCTCTAGCAGAGTCTGTCCTGTTTGGGGGAGCACGAGGTGTGCAGCATCTTTGATCCAGACCCAAGCGATGGTCCCACTGCTCTGGTTGACAAAAATTGCAGGCATAAGGTTGGTGTTGTTTTGTTGCTATTTTGTGTATTCCCAGCAGAGAAGCTGAAAGAAATGAAAACACTGTTTTCTTTAAAGTACTGATCACACTACGAAACCCTGCATTTCAAGCCAGTGCTGCCAAACCCAAGCAATAACAGGGCTGCCTTCGGAGAATAGTCCTCTATCACTCATGCATGGATGGAAGGAGCCAGTCCTGGCACAGCAATGGCCCCATGTTAACACCGTGCCCTGCCACAGCACACAGTCAAGAAGACACAAAGCAGCATTCTCAGAAAGATGAACTGCTGCAGAGCATTCTGTGCAAGATCCCTGTATGCAGGGGTCATTTCCTGCAGGAGCGCACAGGAGCAGAGCTTCGGCAGTAAAGAGCCCAGGGGGCGGGCACATGCAACAAGCCCCACCCCCTGCTCTCAGCAGCCCTCAGTCAGAGCAAGAAGCAGCCAGGTAAATTGAAGAGCCCCCCCGGCCCCCCGGTCCAAAACAGTCCAGTAGCACCTTTAAGACCAGGTTTTATTCAGGTATGAGCTCTCCCTCCTCTGCGAGGACAGATCTGCACGTTCCCCCGCCCCAATAGCTAGCAATCCAAAACAGTCCAGTGGAGCCTGAGCGGTGGGTGTTGCCTTCTGACACACTTCCGGTGATGTGTGGCATATGCAAATAAGTTATGCTAATGAGTTATGCTAATGAGCTCCTGCACCTCTTTTTCTACGAAATGACCCCTGCCTGTATGTGCTTGGTCCATCATTTCAAGACTCTCTTTGGACCTTGGTTGTTTGGACAAATAAGAGCAAAGACAAGCAGGGCAGTAATCACTGGACATGCACACTCATAGAGAAAAATAGAACGACCTCTTTCGTCGGCTCTCAGCAAAAAAGATGAAGGGACAAACAGATTGTTGCCCAGTTTGCTGAAAGCGACAACAATACAATACACTTGTCATAACAGAATGTGATGTTGTGATAGAAGAGAGGGTCCTTTCCTATATACACATTCTGCCTAGCTGTGTATTCCCTGGAGACTCACCATTTATTTTTGGCTAGTCTTGTGTTGATATATCTAAAGCACAATAACGATAACTTTACTTTCACTGTAAAAAATGGCACTTGGTCTGTTTTGGCTCATACTGGAGTAAGAGGGAGAGTTCTGTCAAAACCCAGCATTTAAACTCACTAGAGAATGCCAATGGGAAGTTCTTGACTTTGTTTTCCAGATGTGATATGGGGAATTTTCATAGCTAGCAAAATAACTGCACAAGCTACAGATGGACAAAATGCCAGTTATGTAAATAATTATATAGGAAAGACAAGAGTCCCCGTTTTTCCTTTGTTCACACAAGCAAAAAATTGCACGCACTCTGAAAGACAGAGATCCCTATTATATATATATACAATTTGCACACAAAGAAGTTATGTAAAATACTGCAACTCTGATAGTAATAATATATACTAAGCTAGCCAGTTCTTGCATTTAATTAATCTGCTGAAATTCTTAATCTCATGCTATACTGTAACTTCCTGTATTGTATTACAAGGAAGGGATGCAATTAGTATGCTAAGAGAAATTAATACTATTTTTGACTACTATACTATAACTACCATCCACTATTCCAGGTGAAAGCACAAATGTAGTATAGTGAAGAGACTCCTGGACTAGGATGGAGACCCGAGTTCAAATTGTCAGTAAGCAAGGAAGTTAATTGAATTATACTGGGCCATTCACTGACAGGTTGGTTATGAGGATAGAATAAAGTGGATAGTATTGGAAGAGGATTGCATAAATATTTTCTGATATACAGTCTCTCATATGCATATTGCACTGTAGGAGAAGCCCACCTAGGGTTGCCAGCTGACCTGGAGAAAATGTGTCCTGTTCCTTCAGTAGAGGCTTAGTGGGATTTTATTTACCATGAAATCTTTGACTATTCTCTTCCATACCTTAAGCCTTTATTAAAGGGGACAGGAGAAAGTATTTTCTCCTGGCAGCTGGGGACACTATGAAGAACCCATGCTAGCAAACCAGGAGCCTGGGTTGAAGCAGGTGGAGTTGATGCTTGGGGATCCAGTCTGGCTGGTGGGTCACTGTTGATCTTATGAACTTGCTGTGGGTAGTGATCAAAGAAAAGAGGAGGAGGAGGAGGAAATTGGATTCATATCATGCCCTTCACTTAGACCGGCTTACAATCTTCTTTCCCTTCCCCTCCTCACAACAGACTGCTCTTGAGAGAACAGCTCTGAGAGAACTTGTGACTTACTCAAGGTCACACCAGCAGCTGCATGTGGAGGAGTGGGGAACTGAACCCAGTTCTCCCAGATTAGAGTCCGCACTACTAACCATTACACCAAACTGGCTTTAAGCAATCCTAGTGAAACCTCTGTGATTCCTAGGTGTTGCCTTGTCCTTGGCAATGCAGATAGATGATGAGATACCCCAGTGAGGAAGTGGTCCCTGGTCCTGGGGCTTTACATCCCCCCCCCAAGCCAAACATAGCCACCAATAAAGATGGAGGCCCACCAAGGAGTTGTTAGTGCGTCCACCCACAGTGGCACACCGGGGGAGGGGTGGCCTCTCACACAACATCTTTCTGGAGGCCACCGCAAACTTGCAGCTGGCTCTCACCGCTTGTGGCACCATGAAAATACCTTCCTTTACAGAGATTATTAATAGCAGCAACAGTAGCGGCAATCATTTCTGTAGCATCTGCAAATGACCTTTACCATCAGCTTTATAGTCTCATAAATAGAAAAAGTCCCTCCCTCCATTATAATACTGAGCCCAGGGACATTTGTGCTAAATGAATCTTTTCAGATCTGTTTTCCGCTTTGTAAAATTTGCCATCCAATAACCTTGAAAAATGAAACCAGAAAGCAATTAGAGGAAAGTGAAATACTTATGAATTTAAATGGTAAAAAAAAAATCCTTCGTAAGGCAAGAGATGGGCTGATGTTCCCACACTCAGCCATGACCAAATGGTGCTCAACCAGAATGACCAGGAGAAGGAAGCTGGGCCTGTGGCTGTCAGAACTGACAGGGGCTCCATGCTGCTCTCACACAGGCCCATTCTGCATCTACCATTCGCTCCATTGTTTTACCAAACCCACACTGGAACAGAAAAAGATGCGGCTCAAAACTACATTCAAATACCCCAGACCAATGCCGTACTGACTGCAGAGAGAGTCACTCCTGAACAGCCGTAAAATGGCCAAAAATTCATGCAGACAGTACGATAAAACCGAGAGATCAACAGAAGTGAAACCGGCATGCAGTGTGGAGGCTTCCATAAAATCTGACAATCAAAGAAAGTGAAAGTGGCATGCAGTGTACAGGGGGATTCCTGTTCCAACGTGGGTTTGGTAAAACAGTGGAGCAAATGCTAGATGCAGAATGGGCCAGAGACAGGAGCTCTGGCATCTATCGCTGGGGTCACCCTGTGGTTAAGGAAGCTTGTCAGCTCTCGGAAGCTAAGCAGGGCCGACCCTGGCAAGTATTGGCATGAGAGGCCTCCAGAGAATCTCAGGGCCAGGAGGTCAGAGGCAGGCTATCAAGCCACTTCTCTGAACGTCCTCCGTGCCCCCAGTAAGAGTAGCCAAAGGTTGCCATGACTTCCAGGCGCGGGCGCATACACACGCACACGCTCAAATGTAAAAATAAGAAAGCTCCCCTGAAAGGGAAAGGGCGGGTCAAGTCCTTTGTTTCCATACAACGTGCTGCGTATCCTGCAGCAGGGACACAGTCGTGGGGCTGCTCTTTTTATTTATTTGGGGGAGCAAGGAGATTAAGATACTGGCGTCAACATCACTTGCATTGCACTTTTTTTTTCTTTTAAAAAGCCTCAATAGACAAGGGAAATGTGGTATTAATGTCTAAGAGCAGATAAGCGATATTCTTAGCTGCAAGGGAAATAGCTAATGTTGAGCAAGCACCAAGCAAGCTCCTTGTTTGCTCCCAAATCTTCCATGTAGCATGTCTAATAGGATTAACTCTAATTGCTTCCTGCATCAACCTGAAATGGCAGAACAAACAGCTGGCAGGCTGGAATGAAGCCACCAAGCTACTCATCAGAGACCCAAAAGGTCCACTCACACACACGTGTGCGAACACAGATATGGTGCTTCCTTGAGTACTTTTGCCTATTTCAGAGCCTCATCAGAGACCCAAAAGGTCCACTCACTCACATGTGTGCAAACACAGATATGGTGCTTCCTTTTGCTTATTTCAGAGCAGTGTCTGGCTCTGGGTTCTAAGCCCACTGAAGCTGCGTTCACACACCCTACGTAATCCACTTTCAATGCACTTTCCCACTGGATTTTACTGTGTGAACTGGCAAAAGCCAGCTGGAAAGTGGATTAAAAGCGGATTATTTAGTGTGTGGGACAGCAGCCCACGTGGCCACCTCCAATGAGTGCCTGCTGACCTCATCCCTGGCCAGTTGTGGCCCTTTCAGGGGCTGAGAACGGCAGGTGTTGCATCACACCTTGGTGTCTCAAGAAAACTCCAACCCCGGGTGGCGGAACACCTATCTTCATGTCCTCCCTGTGCATTTGCTGCCCATGGGCAGCCCACTTTGAGAATAGGGACAAGAGCTTTCTGAACCTTTCCCCTTCCCAGCAGCAAGTAACTCTTTTTGGTTCTCTGCCACCTTCTATCTCCAATCCCCTATTGCCTCGTCCATATTGGGAACCCCATTAGACACTTGCACACTGCAAAACTGAGTCCCTTAGTGTCTGGGGCAATTCACTTCTGATTTGGCCTGAATCGTTTCTGGGTAGCCCAAGGGCTACAGGACACTGTATAAGGTGATTTTCTGTTAAATCCAATAGAGCTACTCCAGTGTAAGTCCTTGGAATTAATGAAAGGCTTAAGTGATTCTGCAAATGATTGTGCTGCCAGTATGTTAATTTAAAGGAAATCTCAAGGGATGAGAAGCTGTCTTATACTGAGCCAGACTATTGGTCCATTAGCTCAGTATTTTCTTTTCTGACTGGCTGTGGCTCTGAGGCAGAGGAAGTCTTTACAGATCCCTGCAGTTTGCAGTCCTTGAACTAGAGATCTCTGGAGCAGAACTTTAGGAGTACTAAGCTTGCTGGTCTGCCACAGCCCTTAGCTGGTCCTGATGGCAGAATTGCTCTTAACATCAAAGAGGCAAAGCTTCTGAAGTTCACCACGGAAGGTTTCTCTGTTATGACACTTAAACAGGTTCATATGGAATGAGTGTGCATATGGATTGTATTAACACTAATAAATTGTGGGCAGAGTATTAAAAAAGTGCCAATAGCAATTCACTTTTTATATGTTATTTTATTAGTTGTTATGAGAGAAATCTCCGATCATCTTCTTGTTCTTCACTTCAAAAGCAAGAACTCTACAAGTATATTGTGTTATTAACACTTAATAGTACTAACAATTTTACTAACAGTGAAAAGATCTCCTCCTCTTGGGATTTTAGTTTAGTGTGGTTTGCTTTCCTTTATTCATAGCTGTAGTCCCTTCCCTAATATTTCTTTGTAGTTTTCGTAGTATATGCAAAATAAAAAATATCCCTCCGGGGATTTTTTTTTAGTGCCAATAGCAAAGCAAATGAGAGTGACCTTGAGATGGTTCAACTGCAGAAGTTTGTACACCCACCTTTCATCTGAGTGTTCTTTGCAGGTAACAGCCTTGGCTCAAAAGGTTCATTCCACCATGAACTTCTTGTACTGTCCCTAGCATTCTGTGTGCTTGAATTGTAGACAGAGGGGAAAAACAGCAGCAAATTTTAAAAGCCAATTGGAGCTGTGCAAACTTTCAGAGAGTACAGTCTTAAGTATGTTTCTCATCCTCTTCTATCTCAGTAGGAATCTGCAGACTACACGATTGACAGAAGATTATTACTGAGGTGAAGCAGTCCTATCCCCTTTCTCCAGTTTTCCCTTGAGAGACAAGTGTTCAAAGCACATTGGGAATTTAAGCATTTTTGTGTCTGTACATCTAGTACTGTTGCCAGGTTGTTCCTGTTTTCTATATTTTTCCATAGTTTGTGACTCCCTTCTGTTGCTTCTGAATCACAGGGACACCTACCAGTAAGTCCTGCACAGCCTAGTTCCCAAGAGGAACAAATACAGGATACAAGAGTGCCAGTGGAGCAATCAGGGCTGTGTTTTGTGGGATTTATACCTTACAGCTTTATTGTTTTCAGATGTGCATCTTGTTTATTTTAAAAACTGCTTATACATCAGATCAGACGCCTTCAGGGTGAGAGGGTGGCATTAATAAATAAATAAAAGCCAAAAACACTCAGTGAGGGTTAATTATTTGGGGAGGCTGAGGCTTCCCAAGATTCTTATTCCTGCCATTCACAGAACCTCAAAAAACAGCTCTGTTAAGAGTGCAGTGGCCCAGGAAATGTCTCAAAGGGGAAACTAACTGGGTTTTCCATTTTGACTCCCCTTTCTGTTTCTCTGACAACATGTGTGTGGGCTCTGCAAAGCAACTGTGCCTGGGGATCGCTATTGCTTCCCTAATGTCAGCACTTTCCCACTCTGTCTGCAATGATGGTGTGTACTGCTTGACCCTCGTCCTCTGGAGGAACAGCCTGATCATCTTTTTTTTCAGATCTAAAAGGACTCTAGTGGGCTTTTTAAAGAAGTAATACAAACAAAAGTAAATATTACCAGATACGAGTTCTTTGGGCCAGTCACCCCACAGTGCTTCTGTAACACTAAATAGTTGGCTAAAAGTATCGTAGAATTAAAACATTGAGACAATAAATAAACATTGCTGAAGACTTATTCCATCCATTTTTTCTACAAGCTATTCTTCTTAGATCTAAGATGATATCACTGATGCTGGCCTCTAAACAGCTCTTAACGGAAGGGAGGGCAAACTGGACTTCTGCAATGAGGAAAAATTGCCAAAACTTTATTTTTGGTCTTCTACAACTCCCTTTTCCATATTCCTCAACCTTAATGAAGGAGCTGCGGTGGTTCAAGTGGTTAAGACGCTGAACTGCAGGGTGTGGAAGGTCAGTAGTTCAGCAGTTCGAGACCCGGGTGCCGCATGATGGCGTGAGCTCCCGTCTCTAGTTCCAGCTCCTGCCAACCTAGCAGTTCGAAAGCAAGAAATTGCAAGTAGATAAATAGGTACCACTTCGGTGGGAAGGTAACAGCATTCCGTGCGCCTTGGTGTGTAGTCATGCCGGCCACATGACCACGGAAACATCTTCGGACAGCGCTGGCTCTTCGGCTTTGAAACGGAGATGAGCACCGCAACCCTAGAGTCGGATTCGACTGGCTTTCGAGCAAGGGAACCTTTACCTTTTACAACCTTAATGAGGTCAATTGTCCTGTGTTCTCTCTCTCTCTCTCTCTCTCTCTCTCTCACACACACACACACACACACACACACAGAGACATCCTTTTTGTCGGTTTCAGTGTTTGGATCATCTTTTCTCACATGTGCATAGAACAAAACAAATGGAGAGTATTTGGTAAAAGCTGACAGATTATATGTTCTTACAGTGCAATCCTATGCAGAGTTACCCTACTCGAATCACACTGGCATCTCAGGATTGCACTGTTACCTTTCTTTTATTTTTCCTCGCATCTTTAACACTGTTTTGTTTTCATATTGCCAAGGAGAAATGCCACACAACATTGTTTCCCCAGTTGGTGTCATGCTCAATGGAACCCTCCGCTTTTATTTCTATGATAGGTAAAGGTAAAGGTTTCCCTTGCTCAAAAGCCAGTCGAGTCCGACTCTAGGGTTGCGGTGCTCATCTCCGTTTCAAAGCCGGAGAGCCAGCGCTGTCCGAAGACGTTTCCGTGGTCATGTGGCCGGCATGACTAAACACCAAGGCACACAGATCGCTGTTACCTTCCCACCGAAGCGGTACCTATATATCTACTTGCAATTTCTTGCTTTCGAACTGCTAGGTTGGCAGGAGCTGGAACTAGAGACGGGAGCTCACTCCATCATGCGGCAACTCGGGTCTCGAACTGCTGAACTACTGACCTTCTACAGCCTGCAGTTCAGCGTCTTAACCACTTGAGCCACCGATACTTCGGGTCAATTCAACCCACATGCTGTGTTAGTAAAGTTCATTTTAGTTCAGTCAGGTTTAAAATAGTCCCATCAGTGTTACCCCATGTATGTGTCTTGTGCTTAGTCAGGGCATTGGTTATCCTGCCCAGTATGACCTATTCTGACTGTCTACTGCTGTGTCCCTATGAGGCATGGGACTGGGAGGATTACCCAACAGTGTATGGGAAAGCACTCTGCATTGCTTAGAGGCATTCTCCTCCACAAGCAGCTGCAAGCACACAACAAGAGAGCCATTGCATCCTATGGGTGATTCATGTTTCAGGACCCGAACCCAAACAGAATCTGGGGGACATATCAGCAACCCCAGGTGAAATCAAGAATGGAAACAGACTCTTCTTTTCATGTCGTGAAAGTAATTTGGCCACAGGAACCTAAGTAGACATGTTATGTTTTCACACTGTGGGGACAAATCTGTAATGTATGAGGAAGTCCACAAGATTCTCCTTCTGTAGCTTGGGATACTGAATTTTCAGTACATTGTCATTATGTTTATACCAGACTTCAACCTTGGCACTGAAAACAGGTTTGGGGTCTATTCAATGGCAGCCCTGTCTCAGATATACGCTCACTAGATATGCGCTCTCTTGTTTCATTATGAAGATATGCATTTGTTAGTCCTCTGGGGGCCAATTGGCCAGACAATGTAAATTCTCTGTGAAACGGACATGTGTATAACACTTATTACATTTGCAGACATATTTATTCATGGGACGGCTACATTAGGGTTGTGTGGCCAAACATACAATGGAGCTCCTGCTACAAGAAAAGCCCTGGGTTTTGACAACAAACAAGGTAAACAGAATAAGAAGGGAAAGGTGGGTGTGGCTGGATGACCACACTTCTGGTAACATGGGGTGTGGCCTAATATGTTAATGTGCTGTGCTGTCAGAGGTGTGGCCTAATATGCTAATGAGTTTTGCTGTTGGGTGTGGCCTATTATGCTAATGAGTTCCTGCTGGGCTTTTTCTACAAAAAGAGCCCTGCTTGTTTCATTATGAAGATCTGCATTTGTTAGTCCTCTGGGGGCCAATTGGCCAGACAATGTAAATTCTCTGTGAAACGGACATGTGTATAACACTTATTACATTTGCAGACATATTTATTCATGGACTGTAGAAGCGTAAGTGAAAAAAGTAACTTGCTCCAAAGAAGGAATTCACACATTATTCACATGATAATTGCAGTTATCACTAGATAACCAAAGTGTGTGAGGCTTATCACTTATCACCGCTGCTTATACTCACAGGCAATTATGCAGCTATGAAAACCAAACTGGTGGGAGATGGCTAACCAACAGTGAGTGGGATGTCACTTAAACAGAACATAAGAATTCACCCATTCTTGAAAAATATTCCCAGTGGAAACACTTCTTTTCCTCGCGCGCACACATCCCTCTTTTTTATTATTACAGTCTTTTTAATGAAAATAGGATCTGCTTTTTAAATTTTCACTGCTCTTCTTACTTATTTCCCACCGGAATTCATAATCCTCTGCTCAGGAGAGGCAGGATAATTGGTTGCCATGAAAGTGATTACAATATAAAAATGAAATGATCATTAATAGCGGGAATAAGGAGGTTACATAATAGCACTTGGGAAAAATTCTTCAGTTTAATAATACCTTTAAGAAGAGAATATCTTCCCACAGTGAGAAAGGAAAGGGGGCTAGCTGATTGCCTCATCTCACTGTAAAACAATTTGTGCCCCTATGATAAAAAGGAACAGCTGGTAAACCAGAGAAGGTAGCTAAAGCAAACAACATTTCCATATATAAGACAGTGTAGAATCTATGGAAATGGGTTTGGTTTTGTGTCATGCGGATGCTGTTGAGAAAAAAAACATTCTTGTGCTGAGATCACCCACATTTCCTCTGTAACATATAGGATCGCATGTTGTGACATCATCATTGACTGTGCAGCTCTTTTGCTGTGGTATGGGTAAGGACGATGTCACGCCACTGGGTAAGTTATCCTACAACTTAAGTGGGAGAACGCAGCAAAGGGTTCCATTTTCAAACTTATCACATATCAAGAACAACAAGTAGTTTTGATATACCCATTTAATTTTATTATCTCTAGGTCCATCTTGCCCAGATTTTGTTCATGTATCTCAGATTCAAAAGGACATTTCAACACATTACACAGTAAAATGGGAGCCATGCCACATGCCAGCTCCTAATTATGTGTACCAACACGGTGCAGGTTTTTGCAAACATCATGTATGAAAAGGCAGTTTACCATTTCTGAGTGTCCTCTGCATCCTCTCCAGAAACCTCTATTTTATTTGAAATGACACAGCTGACTCATTTTCTTAGGTAGTTCATGGACACCAGTTGGGTCAAGATACCCAGTTACTGTTCAAAGCAATAGCATTGACAGTGGGGAATTCACATGTGGGGAAAACACTGGTAGACTGATAAGGTCAGCCACTAAAGAGACCAAGAAATTCAACCAGGATCTCTTCATAATAGACATGGAAACAGAGATGTGTAAGAGATGGCAGCCTAGGCAACAACAGGGTAACACACTGGGCTGCAGTAACACTAAATCTGAAGTTATGTGTATTGATATTGTATTGTCTTTAACGATTGATGATATTCAGTCCTTTTGGTTTCATGTCTTCATGTGGGCAAGCCTTCATAAAGCAAATGTATCAGCAGCTCATAACTGTGGATATAAGAAAAGATGGCAGGCCTAACTCGATGCCTTATCTCCCAGTGCGCTCTATGAGCCGGAAAGAGGCACTTCCCTGCCTACTATTAAAAGATCTTTTTCAATTTCCATAAATCCATGCCAGAAGACGTGTAATTTTCAGCTGCAGAGCCTGTTCTTCTTCTGCTGGCTAAATCACAAGGAAGTTAATTGGCACTGGGGAACAGCCCGGTTTAAAAGCATTGGGAGGAAATCTGTCTATAGGAGGCTTATGCAGGCAATCCTTTTATTTGGATGGCCACAAAGATTCTCAGAAATGAACTAGTGTTATTCCCCATAAATTCTGCCTCCTAAAATTCCAAGAACTTTTGGCCGAGTTCAGACTGGCAGTTTGCCCCGAAATATGTGCATTTCAGAAACATTCCACAACCGGATTAAATGGGTCGTTCACAGGCACATCTGTCAGGCGTTCCCTACCCGTACTCAACCCGTCTTGTAATGCTTCACTCCCAAGTTTAAAAGATACCTGGTGAAAGTGGTAGCAAACCCTGGAAAGCGCGATTATCCCATGTCCATCCCACACCAACAAAGTGTGAATGCCAAAAGCCGCATTTTTCGTATGCGCTTATGCTTATCTCCAGATTACAAAAAACGAAAGCCGCGACTTACAGCAGTGCCGCCGGGCCAACATTGTGAACGCTCCCTTGCGCCTCCTCCCGGTATGCTCCCACATCAGTCACTGCAGTGTGAACAGGAAAACCCGGAACAGTTTGTTCCGAGTCTTTTTTGCTACGACTCCCTCCCTCTTCAAACTGCCTGTCTGAACTCAACCTTTGGCTTATTTTGGCTAAACCACAGAGTCTTGTTCACTGTGAAATTAAGGTGAACATTTAGAAATGCTCACCTTTATGTGAAGCATACACTGGCTGCTTCCACACAAAGGATTTTCTCTGCCCTGGCTCTCACACAAACATTTCAGTTTTTCAGAGTACCCAGACATCATCTTCCACCCATGCTCCTTCCGTCACCTTCTTCCCTTTCCATTTGCTCTGATGCTTCCAGAACCTGCTTGACTCTAATCTTTCCAGAAACCCTGGAGTCAAAGCAGTTTTTCCACACGTGGACAGGAAAGTGCAGATTTCCAAAATCCTCACCAAAACATTTTCCATGCCATCCTGTTTTCTACAACTTTCATTTCCACACCACCACTGCCACTGCAGAGCTTTTCACCTTTTTACACCAGTAGTAGGGGATGTCGCTATAGTGATATTCACTACAGAGATACAATAGGTCCTTTCCGTATTTGCCTGCCACTCCAGATTTTCTCAGTATTCAAGTCAAGGCAAGACAGCATCCAAGTAACCCGGGGTAACAGAAGGCTGAAACTGGGCTGACCACTGAAGGGAGGTAATATAATGCAGAATGGGAGGGGGGGAACCCAGAGTAAAACGAAAGTTAAATTCCACATTAGTGCAGAATTGCTTGGAGGACACTGTGGTGAACATGGATTAAAAGGAGAGTGCAGAAAGGGCCATACTTACAAATGATTTTTTAAAAGGCCCTGCCTCTAGCATTGGGGGGAAGGGAATAACACGGGGATAGGGAGGTGAGAACAGGGATTCACCCAGGGTGGATGTGCCCTTGACACTGGGTGCCTCTGCATTTGCCCCAGCCATGAGTGCACAACAGGGGATTATGTGGAAGCAGCTGTTACCTATATTGGCCCAGATCCAGCTCTAGCTGTATGTGTTGCATGTGGCTAGCAGCTCTAAACACAGATACTGTACCCTATTCTATCTATTCTTTAGAAACCAAAGGGAGGGTACGGATAGCTTGCTCTTACCCAGACTTTTTAAAGATAGAAAATCCAATTATGCAGGTGCATGCTTGGCGAAGTTATTGTTTAAAACAAATTTCCAAGTTTTAAATGGTTCCACACCTGATGACTACCCCGGAGGTTTTACCTACATGTCAGGAGTGGCTGCCAGTACCTTAGATTATATTCTAGTAACAATAAAATTCATTCATTCATACCCTATTCTATCAACAGGCACAAATTCAGTGGGGCCTGGATAGGCACTGTTGTCCAGTGCACATCTGCTTCGGCTGTAGGGATGCTTCAACAACCACCAGTTCAGCTCATATCCTGTTCGTTGGTCCACCATCGGGGAGCTCATTTTTCAACAACCTATTCGATAGTTCAACGATCTGTTCATTGGCGTTTGACAGGTTGTTTCATTCTGTTCGTTCCTAACCATAGAGTACAGTGCAATTTGGCTTTTCTCACAGGTGTGTTCTCACACAACCTGATCAAGTTCTAGAACCGTACATCCTTGCGGTGTAGCTTTTCCTCTGAGCAAGCAATGAAAAACGTAAGAAGTGCCCTGCTGGATCAATGGTCCGTCTAGTCCAGCATCCTATCTCATACAGTATGTATTATATTTATGTATTTATTTGATTTATACCCCGCCCTTCCTGCCAGGGCAGGCTCAGGACGGCTTTCAAAAAAATTTAACATAGATAAAACAGTACAAATATAAATACCAATATAAAACCAACATAAAGTGCTAGTGAGCAGTTTTTGTAACAGTGGAAAGTCATTAGGAGCAATAGTTACAATGAAGAGTACAGTCAGCCTTTGATGTTGGGACTGACATCTCAGTCCAGTACATATCAGCGGCACACAGGCTGTCAGTGACGGTAGTAGGGCACAGGGTCTTAAGTTTGTTAGGCGCAGCTCCTTAGATGAATGCCTGGTGGAAGAGCTCCGTCTTGCAGGCCCTGCGGAGCTGTAAAAGGTCTTGCAGGGCCCTAGTGTCTTCCAAGAGCTTGTTCCACCAGTGTAGAAATGCCACTGAGAAGGCCCTGGTCCTGGTCAAAGTGGCCAACCAGTGACTCTGGGGGCCAACAGGAGGGCATAGAGGACAAGGTCTTGCTCTGATGTTGCCTCCTGGCACTGGCATTGAGAGGGTTTTTTTTGTTGTTGTTGTTCAGTCGCACAGTCGAGTCCGACTCTTCGCGACCCCATGGACCAGATCATGCCAGGCCTTCCGGTCTTCCACCATCCTCTGAAGTTGGCTCAATTTCATGTTCGTTGCATCTATGACACTGTCTAACCATCTCATCCTTTGCCGTCCCCGTCTTCTTTGACCTTCAATCTTTCCCAGCATCAGGGTAAATATTTCCTTTTCGCCTTTGCCTTTCGCTTTCCTTCTTTCCTCTGCTATTTGTAAAGCCTCATCAGACAGCAACTTTGCTTTCTTGCATTTCTTTTTCTTTGGAATGGTGGTGCTTGTTGCCTCCTGTACAATGTCATGAACCTCCGTTCATAGTTCTTCAGGCACTCTATCTATCAGAGGTTTACTGCCTCTAAATGTGGAAGTTTCCTTTAATCACCATGGCTAGTAGTCACTGATAGACCTGCCCTGAATGACATGCTAAAACAGACAATAAGATCACTCACTAATCTTATTAATCAGTAGGTAAGTGCTGTGTTTCAGCAAAATCCTGCCTTTCAGTGTTTGTCTAAGTAGTCCTTATTGATGCTAATAGCTGCCAATCAGTTTGGATCAGCAGCATCTTGTACATCCAGAAGTCTCTAAAAACCCAGTGCAAAGCAGTTCCACAGGTAGTGACAGCTGTCCAACATGAATTGAATGGATTTGGTGACTGAAACCTTCAGACACAGTAAATTTGACTGCTGAATGTGTTTGTGGCAAACGTTGCAGCACCCCTAAGCAGGTGCTTCTACGAGTCTCCTTGGCTGGTCTAAATTCAGTACAAATAAAACATAGTCAAGAAAGTGTTAGGTTACCCCTTCCCGTTCCGCAGTGCTCACCATTTCTAACTTTCTTCCCTTTATTGAACTTTAAACTTTTTTTAAAAAAAAGGATGTGTGTGTGTGTGTGTTCCTCTGCTCCCTGTTTTGAAGTAGCGAGCAGACTTTCCCGTGTTGCAAGGCTGGCCACATTTGTACAGTCCTCTCAACACACACAGCCATTACTTTTCCTGGCAAAATGGAGGTGCTACTGGTGGGGGAAGGTCTGACCTGGGAAATTGGTTGTCACCTGTTCTGGAGGGGATCGCAACACCCCTAAAGGAGCAGGTTCATGGCTTAGGGATGATCCTGGATGCAGGCCTCCGGTTGGAGAAACAGATGTCAGTGGTGGCCAGGGGTGCCTTTCAGCAGCTTCAGCTGGTGAGCCGGCTGCAGCAGTTCCTGGGCAGAGAAGAAGTTGCCACTGTGCATGTCATGATGACATTGAGATTAGATTATTACAGTGCACTCTGTGTGGGACTGCCCTTGATGACTGTCTGGAAGTGATGGTTTGTTCAGACTGCTACGGCCAGAGCATTGACTGGAGTGGGTCATATGGATCAAGAGCTTGGTGTGGTGATTAAAAGTGGACTCTAATCTGGAGAACTGGGTTTGATTCCCCACTTCTCCACATGCAGCCAGCTGAGTGACCTTGGGTCAGTCACAGTTCTCTCAGAGCTCTCTCAGCCCCACCTACCTCACAGGGTGTCTGTTGTGGCGAGAGGAAGGGCAGGAGATTGTAAGCTGCTCTGAGACTCCTTCAGGTAGTGAAGAGTGGGGTATAAAACCACTTCTTCCTCTTCCTCTTCTTCCTCTTCCTCCTCTTCTTCTCCTCCAATGTTGTTCTACCTAGACTTCCAGTTTGCTTCCAGGCTCAATTCAAGGTGCTCCTATTAATCTTTAAAGCCCTTTACAGACTGGGGGACCAACATGCCTTTAGGACCACCTTCTCTTACCCACTCACAGAGGTCATGCTTGGAGGCCCGGCTTCGATTGCCCCCACCATCTGAAGCGAGATGGATGGCAATATGAGAAAGCACCAAAACATTGGAATCCCCCCCCCCTCGGGAAATTTGGTGTCTTCCATCAATAGGTGAAAAATTTTTTCGTTTTGTCTGGCATTCCCCCAATAACAATTATTGGCATCCTTTTAGTGTTGTTTATATGTTTTAATTGATTTTTTAATAATTTTAATAGTATTTTTAATTATTTAAATGCTTTAATTGTTTATGTTTGCTGCCTCGTGGACCTTGATTGAATAAAAAGGTGGCACAGAAATGTTTTAAAAGTTTTAAGCAAATAAATAAATTACATGATCGTGGCTTTTGACACTATAGCACTAAGGATAAGCCGTTCCCTTTTCCCTGGAAAAAATCATTGGTCGAGCAAACCCAAACAGTGTAGTTCATTCATTCCTGAGTCTGGCTTACTATGAAAGCTCTCCCCCCCCCCAGTGGTGCAGTCCTAAAAACTGCACCCATCTACTGACACCAGTCAAAATAGAAGGACGTGACTCTGTTTAGGACTGCACTGTTACTTTCTCAGTCATGCAACAAGACGATGTATATTCTTCCTCCCTATTTCTCTTTCCTTTAGGCTAAAGCGAAGAGCATTATAATAAATTAAGTCTCACAACAGAACTCAATTTGCCCTGATCCAGTTTTAGTCACGCATAGTAACATATGACCATTTGTGCCAGAATGTGGATGGAGATGCATATTAAGTGCACATCAAATTAAAAGTAATGTAGTGTGAACGAACATCTCCATTTGGATTCAAACCAATTTAGGACTGAGAATCCTGATCCAGTCGTAATATATACATAGAAGCCTGCCTCTGCAAATGGAGTTGGATAAGGCCTAATAGGATAAGGGTGAACACATTGAAGTTCAGTACAGACAAGACAGAGTTGCCACTAGTGGACAGTCTCAGCAGTGGGGGTAGAACACTGGAAATGCCTGTCTTCAATGGGGTCATACCTCCTCCGAAAGATCAGGCATCTGATTCAGGTCAAGGCAAGGCAGAGGACAAGAGCATGATATAGTGGCTTTGGCCACAGCCTTTCCTGGAACAGAAGGCCTTGGCCCCTAGAAGGCATGACCTGATAAACATCCCAGTTGGGTAACTTTGATGCAGTCTACACGGAGCTGCCCTTGAAGGACGTTTAGAAGTTTTAACTGGTTCAGAATGCAGCAGCCAGATTGATTTCTGGGGTGGGCCAGAAAGAGCACCCAGTACAATTTCTGCATCGATTCCATTTGATTACCAGCAAGCTTCTGTGCTAGATCCAGCGTGTTGGTACTTACTTACTCTGAAAGCTCTTTATGGTCTTGAAGCACCTTCTCCAATTTATTTCTCCATGCTGAGAAATGGTATCCACAGTTCAGTGGACAATACCTGCTGTGGCTCTCAGATTATAGAGCCAGCTGCCAGCTGCAGTTCAAGACAGTCAACAACTGATGGCTTTAACAGAGCTCTGAAGCTTTGTGCATGCCTTTGGTGGCTCATTCTGTAAACTGTGGATCACGTTGTGGACAGTGGGTTTAAGGGTGATTTGGTACTGTCTTAATGGTCTTCCTACAATACACGGGATAATTATTTTAGTATTGTAATATGATTTAGCATAGTTTTGTACCTCAGTTTGCAGTCTTGTTTTTTTTTCTATTTGGTACCCCACCTTTCTCCCCAATGTGACCTAAAAGTGGCGTCCATCAGTCTTCTCTCCTCCATTTTATCCTCGTAACAACTCTTTGAGGTAGGTTTGAGTGAGTGTGTAGGGCCAGCTCAGGGTCACCCAGAAAACTTCCATGGCAGAGTGGAAATTCACACCTGAGTCCTCCAGTTCTCAGTCCTAGGCTCTAACCATTACACTCTGCAGTCACCCTGACCTGGATAGCCTAAGCTAACCCAATCTCATTGGATCTCAGAAGGTAAGCAGGGTCAGCCTTGACTAGTATTTGGAAGGGCGACCTTGAAGTAATACCAGGGTCATGACACAGAGGCAGGCAACGGCAAACCACCTCTGAATCATCTCTTGCCTTAAAAACAACTCTAGCTCACCACCTAGTGGTGCATAACACTAAAAGAGCTAGAACTTCTGGCTGCCAGACAAGCTCCTGGCTGTACTAAACACAATGCCAAATAACTATTATTATAATAACAACAACTATGTGATCAGGTTTATAAAAAAATAGAAATGTATCAATATACGTAAATATATCAATATATAATTAAATATATAAATGTGAGTAAAGCTGGAGCAGAGCCCTAGTGTTTGAGATGCATCTCTTTGTCTTTCTGTCTATCTGTCCGACTCTCTTGTAAGAAAAAGGAATCAAAATGCCTGCTATCTCCCGGCAGGAAAATAAGTTATACATCACAACCAGGTCTTTTCACCTGCTGCTTTTCCACTATTGTTCAGACTACACAAATACTGCAAGAAGTGCATGCAATTAACAACAATTGTAAGAATCAGTTGACTCTTGTTGTTGAACTTCAAGCTGTTTTAATCTTTCTGTTTTTCAACAGACGAACTTCCACGGAGTTGTTCAGCAAACTGCATCTTAAGAGGGCACGACATCACCTGGAAACAGTGGGTCTTAAAACTGAGTCAAACATCTTTTCTGGGGGGGGGCGGAACCAGATGATGACCACCATTCTTTCCTCCCTAGGACAGTACAGGAGCCTGAGCAATCAATCCTTAGCTCAATCAGATGTGAAAGGAAGGAAGCTGTAACAGGCGTAGTGATGCATGGCCATTTTAGAGCTGCTCAGTAAACATCTAGCAGGGTTATGAATCAATGTTAACCTTGAGATCAACTCCCGGTTCAAAGGAGCGGCATTATTTAGTTCTGAGAATAGCAAAGATCCTCTGCTTCTGCCGCAGCTATATAGCCCTGGAGCCTTGTGACAATAACAAAGAGACAACCAAACAAAATTTCATTCTTATTGCTACTCTTCTATTTATGTCTGGAAGGCGGGGGTGGGGGCAGGAGAATGTGACTGGGTGTATAAGGAAGGGTTCCCCGCATGGGACATTACAGTGTTCTCCTTGGCTATGCTTGTTCCATCATTTATTGCACGGAAAGGAACTCTGGTTTGGTTTCTTTTGGATGAGAGGGCACCAGAGACTTATGATGTTCTTGTAGGATAGAAGAGGGAAGAATGATCTATGCACACCCCAAAATCCTTGGAAGACAGCCCAGATAAAAATGTGCTAAATAAATATCTGTGCTAAATAAAAAATGTGCTAAATAAATATATCTGTACATTTGCTTTGTTTGCAGACATCTAAGCAGAAGAAAAGTGGGGGCAAAGAGATCCTAGAAAACGCAGATTCATTACTTTGCACCAGATTCAAAAATAAAGCAAGCCTGAACTCCAAGGCATTTGCCTTCAGCCAAGTAAAAACGCTCTTTGTCTCTTATGCACTAACCATGATGACTGCAAGTCTGATGTTTCTTAGGATCAAACTATATATAATGGGGTGAATCAATGTATCTAATTCTGAACATGGCCCCAGAGTGCAAAGCAAAAGATCTGCAAACTAGGGCCATGTACGGTCAGAAGGCTTTTCCAACAACCTTGGAGGACACTCGGATCTGCAGAAAAAATCCTACAACTAAAAAAGAATGAAAGTTTTGAAAAATATATCAAACTACAAATTAAAGGGGGGGATGTGATCTAGTGATGCTATGTCATGAGATCACATCATTTTTAAAAAAATTGGTGAGTAGTATTGTGTGTGTGTGTGTGTGTGTGTGTGCATGCTTGCATGCCTGGAATTCATGGTGACTTCTGGCAACCCCTAGTTTTGTGTAGTCGTTAAGAGTGTGGACTCTAGACTTCCGGTCTATGGCAGCGTGTTGAGCAGTCACACCTCCCGGACCTCCCGGGGGTGAAGCTGCTCACCGGCAGAAAGGAGGGGGGCAAGGCATCACACACACACCCCAGGAGCCTGGCGAAAGGCTCCTGGCCAAGAGACTCTCGAGAGGTCGTCTCTTTGCCAGCGCGATGCTGGGAAATCGAGGCACTTCTCCGTCCCCATGGTCCCTCTGCTGAGTGTCCATATGGAATTAGTAGCACTGACTGGGACAAGCGTGGGAGATCGAGCGGTTAAATCTGAAGGCAAAGAGAGGTCGGATGACCAAATATGAATGTGAGTTGGAATAGAGCAGTTTTTACTAAGCTAAAGGAAAGCTCCCTCACCCCACGGACCAGAGAGTAAAGCGAGCGGGGGGAGGGCCCCCTCCCATGCGCATAAACTTCTAAGTGAGAGCGGGGGGGAGCAGGAGAAAAAGCAGTAAAAACTGTTGGAAAGATTTACCAAGGCACATACGAGCGTGTGAGCGCATATTCAGAGACTTTTAAAAGTTTGGCGAAACCGATAAAGATGGCGGGGAAGAGGACGGAGAAGGAGAAACTTTTAAAAATGAAACTAGCAGAGAGCCCGCGACCGGAAGGAACCACCGAGTTGGCTAAAACTATGGCAGAGTCCCTGTGCCCCCTGCTGGAGCAGATGAATAACCTCAAGGAGCAGCTGTCAAAAATGAATGAATGTATCACTACACAGCAGACACAAATCAGCGAGACTTTAAAAATCGCGGAACAGCTGAGAAAGTGAAAAAGGTTGACGCCACTGCTCAAAGGGTGAAGGAAAAGGTGCAAAAATTGGGGGAAAAGCATATCTCAACAGAAGAACAGCATCTACAATTACAAATGGAGAAGGCAACTCTGTTCCTTCACTTCCAAGGCATCCCAGAGATTAAAGGAGAGAATCTGAAGCAAACGATGAGCGAAGCATTGGCCCCAGTGACAGATTTGAAGGCGGACTATCTTATGAGCAAAATGGATGTGGTCTATAGGGCCTACTCCACATACATAAAGAAGAATAATTTGCCTGGGGAAATTGTAATGAGATTCTCGAAGAGACATGTAAGGGATTGTATCCTAAGAGCGACAGCGGGGACACCCTTAAAAATTGGGGACAGTACCATTCGAATACTGAAAGATATCCCATTTGAAATAAGACAACGGAGAAAGAAATACAAAAGAGATGGCATTGTATGCAAGCAATTTGAGGATCTCCTCTCTTGGGTTTTTAGTCAGTAGTGGTTATCTTTTCTTTCTCCCTAAATGTAGTACCCCTCCCTCTTTTCATTGTAGTTTTGTAGTCTTTATAAAAATGCAATTAAAAAATCCCCTTCGGGGGGCCAAAAAAAAAAAAGTGTGGACTCTAATCTGGGAGTACCTGGTTTGATTTCCCACTCCTCCACATGAAGCTGCTGGTGTGACCTTGCGTCAGTCACAAGTTCTTTCAGAGCTGTTCTCTCAAGGACAGTTCTCAGGAGAGCTCTCTCAGCCCCACCTACTTCACAGGGTGTCTGTTATGGGGAGAAGAAGGGAAAGGGGTTGTAAGCTGCTCTGAGACTCCTTTGGGTAGTGAAGGGCAGGGTATACATCCAATCCCCTCCTCCTCCTCCTCCTCCTCCTCTTCTTCTTCTTGGGTTTGGACTTTTCAGGGAGATGGCTTGATACCTGCCTCTGTGTCCCAGCCCTAGTATTCCTTGGAGGTTACCCTTCCAAGTACTTGCCAGGGTTAGCCCTGCTTAGCTTCCAAGATCTGACAAGATCGGGCTTGCCTGGGCTATCCAGGTCAGGGCAGATCTCAGTCATTGTTTTGCAGGTTGCTTAACAATACTGAAGGGGGTATAGCTGCCATTACTGGGAGCAAGGGAAATTAGGTAGCAGTGGTAGTGTGGGAGGAATCAAAAGGGAGACCAGTGGAGATGAAGAGTGAAGTGAGAAGGTGTCAGGCAAAGCAAGGGAGGGGGAAGAGGCCAAAGAAAAAGGAGACAGGCAAGTAAGTGAAACAGCTGGGGATGGGCAGCAGCAGAGGCAGTGAAGGGGGAAGAGAAGGAGGTGGTGGCAGCAGGACTGGTGGCAGGCAGATGAGCCAGCAAGCAAGAGAAAGGCAGTAGCAGGGGCAAAGGTAGAAGAAGGCAGTAAAGGGCAAGGGGCTGAAAAAGGGAGGGGAAGAAACATGAGAATGGAGCAGAAACTAGCGAGGGGTAGGATTTCTCTTCCCTTGCAAGCTTCTCCTGGGTCCCTGCTTGTCCAATGGCTAGATCTTGTCTTTTCTAATGCTGGTACCATGGACAGCTGCTCCATCTTGCCTCATTGATCCAGCCCGGTTACTGCACCATAAATTCTGTATCTCGTATTATTGATAGAAAGAAATCTATATCTGAAGCCTGCCTCATCTTATTGCTGGGGGTGGAGTTCTCATCACATCAGCTGACAGTAAATATCTGGTTAACTGGAGAATGAGGGAAAAGGTAAATGGCATGATCCAGCTAAACGTTAAGCAATTTTAAGATTCGGTGGGCTGAATCCCATGGTCTGGCAAAAAACAGTGCTCATGGTCAAAGATCCTTCCCACATTATATTCCCCCAATAGTCCCTTCTAACATCAGTAAAGTTGATTCCCAGGGTCATCAGACCCATGGGGACTAACACTGTGGTCAGGGGGGGCTGCATTAAGAAGAGGAAAATGGGCAGAATCCATCTCATGTGTCTTGCATCAGTGGAACTGGCACTGGCAGGAGGCAGCCATTTCCCCCCTCCCCAGTCAAACCCAACTCACATAGTTATTAGTTCTAGGAAGTCCTGTGACCCCAGGAACCTCTCTCATGCTCAGAAAAGACTCCTGAGGTGGGAGTGGAATGCAAGAACATTCCCTCCTGGTCCTTGCAGGTATTAATAGGGATGGGCATGAGCCAGCTCACAAAAGTTCGTCATAAATTCTGGCCAGTTCGTGGTTCCAAAAGTCAAGTTTGTGGCAGGGGAACTGGCATAAACATTCCACCCTTGCATCAGTCACAAGTTCTTTCAGAGTTGTTCGTCATACATTCTGGCCAGTTCGTGGTTCCAAACATCAAGTTTGTGACAGGGCAACTGGCGTAAACATTCCACAAACTTTGGTGCTGTTCGGGCCAGTTTGTGCCAGTTCATGAATGGATACATTTCCAGACAGACTGTTTCAGCTCCATCTAAATGTTTATCAAACTTCAAAGCAACCAGGGGTGTGTGTGGAATTCTCCAGCCTTGGACTGTCTTCTTTTTCCCCCCTCTCTGTCTCTGGTTACCCCCCTCTCTGTCTCTGGTTTCCCCACTACTCTTGTCAGTTCCAAACTCAGTCTTGTCAGTTTCAAGAGGCTTCCCCCACCCTTTGCCCAAGTTTTGGGTTCCCTTTCCATAAGAACATAAGAGACGCCAATGTTGGATCAGGCCAAAGGCCCATCCAGTCCAACACTCTGTACATCAGTTCTGTTGAACTGGCATTGCTCTGATCCATTTAAACCACTGCTTTCTGCTTCACCATGGCTCTCCAAAGCAGTGGTTTAACTGTCACTTTCTGGATCACCAGAGGTGCAAAGACAGAGCACGGTCTAAGGCTCCTTTGTGTCACAAGGTTACCCATTCAGTAGGAAAGTGCTGTGCCGTTTTGATGGCGTCCCCACCAAGTCACACCTTTACTAGGGCTGACATCATCAGGCATAGGCTCCTAGGCAAAGCAGCTCAGGCCAGACAAAAGCCAAAGACCACCTCCCCAGCAGCTACCCATCAAAATAAAAACCCATCAGACAGAATAGCACACTTCCACTTCTGCCCAGCGATGCTAATGCCATTGCTGTCTACCCAAGGACCTAAGCAAGTTGATTGCTCCATCAGCCTCCGAAAAAGAGTTGCAAGAACAAACAGACGGGGAAAAAACGTACACTTTGCAAATAACCCTATGGGCTGCAAACTGAATGAGTGCCAGTTTCTTAAAACTGGTGGGACTGGCTGGATGAAATCCTAGGCAAATGTGTGCGTGGGAATAAATCAGGGGGGAATAAATAAATAAAGGGGGGACTTTCAAAAGAGAACAGAAGGATAACCCACTCCACATTCAGACTAATACCAGTGGATTGATTTTCCCTGAAAAGGGACACTTGGTATGGCAACATCAGGACACCATACTGCAAACCAACTGCTTTTAAATAATGTACATTTCCCACACTGCCTTGCAATGCTTTAAATGGTTCAAAGGAGGAAATCTGGCAAAACAAAAAGGATTATTGGAAGTACAGTGAGGTATTAGGGAGACTCTGAAAGAGGAGCAGAAGAGAAAGGCGCGCCCCCCCCCGCCCCCAGTGCAAAGCTTGCATACATCAGCTGTCATGCAAGGCATGCTTCTTTCATGGAAGGCACAGGGACGTACTTCCAAGTAAATCTGCACAGGATTCAGTCTCACTTTTTTTAAAAGGGGGGGATGGGCATATATGTGGGGGCATGAGTGTCCAGTTTAGATCAAATATAAGGCACATCTTCAGTTTGCACACACACCCTGAAGGTGAAGCAGGCCACTTGCAAACTTTGGAGAATTACAGCATCGCAAAACTGGCTCCAAGATACTTGTGTGTGGACTGTCATGGCCAGTAAGCAGCGCAGAAAGTGAAACACTTGCATCTCCTCCTCAAACCCAAGTGTGTTCGGGACTACAACCCAAGTGCCCTGATCCTTAGGCAAGTGTGCCTCCTTGAGAGTAAGACCTCCTTTGGAGTCTGGCATGCCAGCAAAGCACGCCCAGGATCTCCAAAGCCAAGCTCCATTGAGACCCTGCAATGTCCTTACATTCTTCCACCATAGAAATGAAAAAGGAATATGGGGAGGGGAGCTGAACTTCTTCCAGCCTCCTCCCCACCTAGCAAGCCTGGCAGAGAGAGAGCCCCTCTCCCTAGATTGCATAGCCTCTGCAGGCTGCCCCTTACCTTGGAGTCATTTAAACCACTGCTTTTTGCTCACCATGGCTTTCTATGGCGAGCAGAAAGCAATGGTTTAATTGGCTCTGAGCCATTTAAACTCATGCTTTCTGCTTGCTGCAAACAGCGGTGGGGAGCAGAAAGCAGGAGTCTCACAAACCCATATGAATCAGTTCAGCTTACGAACCAGTCTCCTGGTTCATATAGGTTTGTTATTCAGTTTGTAGTTCAGCCATGAACCGAACCAGAAAAATGTTGTTTGTGCCCATCCCCAGTTATTAATCGCAGGATCCAACCCTTTGGTTTTAAAGGGTGTTACTAACTTTGGCTGTTTTTTGTCCACATTTTATTACACGGTTCTTACAAAATAATTGAAACACGTTTAGCAATGTAATAACAGGTTTACAGCAATGTAGCTTGGTGAATTATAGAAAATAAAATATAGCAGGGAAAACCTGAAATCCCCACCTTTGATGTTGTGCTCTTCTTTGGGAAGAAAATGAGCAATGAAAATTATATGTTGTCGAAAAGATCTGCATAGAATTCCTTGAGAAAATACCAGACCAAAACATATACAGATATTCAGATGTTCAAACTATGTACATTAGAAACAAAGCTAGCACTGTCTTGCTATATTTTTACAATCCTGCATAGCCTTGTGCAGCTACAGTTTGAATATGCAACTAAATTAATTAAGCATAATGCAGTCTGCACTAATGATGTAGTTTTAAAAATAGAAAGTGACATAAACTAGGACTGACTCCTGTTTCCCAGGATGATTAAAATCATGCTTTTACCTCATAATAACCTCCTCTCTGCAATCCTTGGCAGGGCCTGTGTTCTGTGCAAATCCTTGCCAAGTCCCTCGATACAATTGCCGGGAATTTGGCACTTTCAAAACTTTATAATCAGAAAACATTTTCAGGAACGCTGCTGTGCCTTCTGTGTGCATGGAGCATATATGAAGGCCATAATGAACTAACTAGAATACGCCAGATATTCCTGTCACATCAAACACGAGTAACCATGTAAACAGGCAAGGGCCTGAGACCAAGCCCAAATACTACTGCTTCATACTGGAAAAAAGAGTGGTCAGCATTTGATTTGAAAAAATTCTGGCCCCCAGCAGATGGAGGCATAGATGGTGTAGACTCTAAAAAGATCAGAGTTCATTAAAAGCTTTCTGTTTGTTTTATTCATTTATATCTCACTTTTCTCCAGTGGGAGCCCAACTCAGGACAACAGCATTCTCCCCTTCTCCTTGTTGCCCTCACAACAACCTCCCAGTGTGTAGTGGTTTGGTGTAGTGTGTAGTGGTTAAGAGCGGCGGACTCTAATCTGGGAGAACGGGGTTTGATTCCCCACTCCTCCACTTGCACCTGGCTGGATGGCCTTGGGCAAGCCGTAGTTCTGATAAGAGCTGTCCTTGAAAAAGAGCAGTTTCTGTCAAGAGCTTTCTCAGCCCCGCCTACCTCACAGGGTGTCTGTTGTGGGGAGGGGAAGGGGAAGGAGTTTGTAAGCCGCTCTGAGACACCTTTGGGTAGTGAAGGGCGGGGTATAAATCCAATCTCTTCTTCTTCTTCTCCTCCATGCTGGCTCTCCATGGCATAGGGTGACATTGACACCCCCCCATTTCCCCAATCATTTCCCCTCTCTGCCCAGCTGGACAGTGGCAGGTAACACAGCTGGAGGCAGGTCTCCCACCTCTCTAACTGCCACCTTAATTTTTCCACATAGACCACAGAGCTTAAAATATGTTACATTTTTCCCCAGGTAAGTGTAACCAAATATATATTGTGAGTTTTGTGCTGGGAACTTAATGCCAGGTACACATGGGCCGAAGTGTTTCCCAGCCCTCAACTAGCCCTGGCAAATCCTCCTGGTCTTCAGAGGCTGCTTCCAAGCCAACTGCTAGTTCCCGCATTCTGCCAGTACCCACGTCCTTATTCTTCCCTGCTTCTAAGCATCTCCTGTGTGCCCAGAAAACGTAGCCAACTGCTAGTTCCCGCATTCTGCCAATACCCACGTCCTTATTCTTCCCTGCTCCTTCTTGACTTACATCTCCTGTGTGCCCAGAAAACTTGTTTCTGCCGTCTTGTGATAAGGCCAGCATTCCTCACCAAGCCATTCTCCTGGGACCACCCTTTCGCATCTGCATGGCCTGCTCTTCCGCCTTACAATGAAATGCTATGTTGTGTCAAGCTACAGGTTTACATGGTGAGCGGTAAAAGTGCTGTAAGAAATCAATGCCACTGCAGGCGTCAGATGGACACATCTGATTGGAGCACCTGAACCCACAGCAGACAGAGGTTTAAGGGGCAGCAGGATTTTGACACTGTAGGCTTATTGGGGGGGGGGCGGGGGAACCTATGTTAACATCCATGTGTTCATTAAGTCTGGCTCTAGATCAGATGCATCTAAGTGACAGGTGCTGACAGCTCAGAGTGTCAGTAGAGCTAGCTCCAACTGGTTCTGTCTGGGTCAGAGCAGAGCTAATTAGCAGCGACTCAGCATTGGGTCCTGATTGGACAATGCTAGTATAAGTATAATGCTGTACTGTGTATCCTCCTTCCTGATGGAAACCTGGTGTCTGTGTGAGCATTTTGTCATTCTGTGGAGGCTTGTGGAAATTGGTGGAGGCTTGTGTAAATAAATTGTATATAGTTTTACACCAAGCCTATAAGACTTACGTCTTCTTTGATACTCTCACACCACTCGCAACCTGCAGTGGGCTAGCACCCCGCAAACCTCGACAACCTACCCTGTCACTTGGCAATTCTGGAGAAATTATCTTAGAAATTAATCAAATGACTGGACTTAATATACCAAGAGATCTCAAAGTTGTGCTGCAGGTTGTTTACACAACCATGCCATAGGATACCAATAGTATATGATGTCAGACCTCCTATCTGCAGTGAAAATAATAATTGCTGAGAACTGATGCAGCTCAACAAACCTGAAACATTAAACCATGGATAAATAAAGTATGGCAGATAGTAAAATTCTCTAAACTGATACTTTGGCTGAAAGGTGGTAGAGAAACGGAAAATCTGTCTTTGCAGATACCTGGAATTCCTTACTTGATTTCTGGGAAAGGATGCTTGGACTTCTTCCACAGAAGCTTGTTGAGTGACCTTGGGCCAGTCAGAATCATGGAAGCTGCTTTGGGTCCCCCTCTGAGAGAAAGGGGAGGTATGCATAGGTAAATAATGGTGAATATATGTCTCCCTAGAAACGTCTTCGGACAGCGCTGGCTCTTCAGCTTGGAAACGGAGATGAGCGCCGCAACCCTAGAGTCAGATTCGACTGGCTTTTGAGCAAGGGAAGCCTTTACCTTTAGTATAAACTAACAGTGGTTACATGTCGAACAAACAAATAAAATCTGTTTTGATATTGCTCATCATCAATGCTGATAGACACAATAGCAGTTCAAATTAAAAAGAAGAGGAGGCATCAGTGAACCCAAGAAGGCTTTCCCCTGCCCTTGTCAGTTCACTGGGTCCCAGAAGGAGGCCACGCAGCAGAGGCCACAATCATGGCAAAGGCTGAAAATCAGGTAGGAGAGGCATGCCTTCTGGATAGGCAGGGGGATTAAAATGTGAACAAAGCCAGCCCTCAATGTATGGGAAAATACAATGGCAAAAACACTTTGGCAGAAAACTAAAAATGCACTTCAGAAGGGTTCACAGGTAATACAAAAACCACAGGAAAGGTGAAACATAACTGAAAACCATCTTTCATGGAAATAAAGCAATTTAAGCTTCCGATCCGAGCCTTTAAAATGGAATGCCCGCCTTTTAGAAGCTGGCAGCAGGAAAAAGGCTCATGAGAGCTCTAAATGGCACATGTGAAATCTGCTTAAAAGCTTCTGACTATCCATTTGGCTAGCAGGAAAACTATAGGCAAGGTCACAAGCCATTGAATCCAACTGATCAACACACCGAATGAGAATATAAAAAGGGAGTCAAATAATGTGGATTGGATGGCCTTACTGGAGGCATGATTAAGTCCTTAGGTCCAAAGTGCTTAAAGTTAGCATTACTTCAAAAAAAAGAAAATGGCAGTGATGTGAAAATGTTACCCAGGATTTAGCACCTGCAGCTAGAAGCAGCTGCAGCATCCCAGCAGTGGAGTGGGAATTATGCAAACAAAATTCTAAGGAGGCAGATGCATTTAAAACTCCCTTCACCTCCAGATGGAGGTTTGGAGGGAGGGAAACCTCCCATATTTATATTTATTTGAAAATGATCAGACATTGGCACCATCCTTCAAACTAGTGCTAATTTTAGGGATAGTTCTATTGTTCTTAAATAATTTCAGTAGCTCATGCTACTGCACAGGATAGGATACTGGACACAGTGCAGAAGGACCTACTAGAGAACACGCGCTTCCACTCATAGATGTGTTCAAGCACTATTCAACTGGTTCCATCCTCAATTCTACATTAACACCACGATCCTATCCTCAGACTTTGCCAGCTGGATGAGGATAGGATGCCATCTAAGATGGCATCAACACATTGTTGGATATTGAACTATCATTGCACTATTAACAGTCATCTACAACAAGACTGTCTTGTCCACACTGGGAAAACCAGTTACAAGAGATTGGTGTAGCACAATTGTGGCATAATATCTGGCAACGTGTGGATGCAGACTAGAGGAGCGATCCTAACCAGGTCTCAGAAATAAGTTACTCAGTGGGGTTTACTCCCAGGAATATATCTCCTTGCGCGAGTGAACTCTGAAGAGGCACTGGGTATCTGCACTGGGGTACCACAATACCAGAGTTGCGGTGGCTCAAGTGGTTAAGACGCTGAACTACAGACTGGAAGGTCAGGAGTTCAGGAGTTCGAGACCCGAGTGCCGCATGATGGAGTGAGCTCCCGTCTGTGGTCCCAGCTCCTGCCAACCTAGCAGTTCGAAAGCAAGAAATTGCAAGTAGATAAATAGGTACCACTTTGGTGGGAAGGTAACAGTGTTCCGTGCACCTTGGCGTCTAGTCATGCTGGCCATATGACCACAGAGAAGTCTTCGGACAGCTCTGGCTCTTTGGCTTGGAAACGGAGATGAGCAACCTATCCCTAGAGTCAGATTCGACTGGCTTTCGAGCAAGGAAAACCTTTACCTTTATTTACCACAATATCAGTCAAGTACTACAATATAATATGTTCTGAATACTAATAAACTAAAAGGCGTAGCAGAGACATTAAACTTCTGTAAGAAACCAAATAAAAGCAACCGATAAGACAGTGGTAAAAAAAGAGCCTAAAAATGAAACCAATGGACACAGCTACCCCATTGTTATGAGGAAACCTTCTTCAAATAGTCAGCTGAGAACATTGAAGCAATGCCTTATGGGTGAAATAGGTTGATCAAAACTTCTGGTAGCAAGAATTTAGGATATAAGATGGTCTGTAATGAAAATCTAGAGATTGCATGATGGACTAGCAGCATGTACATTATATGCTCTCTCATCATTTGATTACAGGATGCAGAAAGAATTGTATGAACTGACTTTGGGAACAACCCTAAACAGATTTCCTCAGAAGTACATCCCATTTTATTCAAGAAGGTGTTCTTAGGATTTTAGCATTTGTTGGGGGGGGTATTTAAGGTAACTACCAGGTGGCATGTTGTATTATCTGTGATGGGCCACTCACCCATGAGATTCTTCACTTAATGCAACAGCCGTCATATTGTGGCATACACGTGCGAACACATGGGAAGTATCTTACATTCCTTCAGCAGGGGGAGGTACCTTATATGTGTATATATTATGTGTGTATTGTGTTTCTATGGGAGAATGTGCTTTGCATTTCTATGGAAGGAACAGGCAATGTGTATTGCGTTTCTGTGGGAGAAATGATCAATCATACGATCTGATAAGATCTATTTTTCAAGTCGCCATTAATCCATTCTGCACCCAAACACCATTTCCCCCTGCTTCTTTCATCATAAACAATTACTCTGCTCATTTAGAAGGCGGAGCTCATTAAATGAATGAGCCTAAAGAGTGTTTGCAAAACATGACTAAATAGGATTTTGTCACCAGTGTTTTTGAAATTGGCCGGCTGTTATCAGGCAGTGAACAAGCACTGAATCAGCTTTAACAGATGCCCACCAGTTAAGTGATTAAGAAGTCTAATGACCAGTTGCTGCTGTGTGAATGGCAGCCAAGCAGGCAGCTTCTCATATACTTGCTCAACATTCTGCTTTCACAGCTGCTGGTTTTTCTGCCTGTCCATTCGCAAGTATGCTTTCTTCACAGCCTGCAGAGAGTACACATTGGAATCCCATACTCCCCATTAACCCCAGCTCCAAAGTCAGCCTCCCAAAACCTAATTATGAAGGATCCTGGTGAACTGATTGTACTCTCAGGGTCTTACTACACATTATGCTTTCCCTGGGTCCTCTCCAGGCCCATGTGATCACACATGTATTGGTATGTCTTGCCTTCCTATGGTGATCACGCATGTTATGTCCCCGGGAGAGTGTTATGCTCCACTGTGGCCAATCTACTGGTGATCCCTGGCCTCAAAGACTAAGGAGGATTCTCTTGGAGCAAACCTGAGGCAGAGCAGGACAGCTGAGTTCAGATTGACGGGGATGCCACAAATTTCGTGGTGAACAGGTTTGGCAGGCAGACATAGCACGTTCAACAACTATAGTGAGCCAAGCCTTGGACCTCCTTGCCTCGCTACACTCTATCTTGAACAGTTGCTGAACAGCTTTGAAGCTGTGCTGTGGTTTTAGTGTTTCAGCTTCACTGCCTTCTCCCTTTGCAAGCCAGCTTTGCCTCTGTGCAGGAGGTGAAATCAATTGACCACCAATTGCACAGGACTACACTGTTTGAACAAATAAAACATTGCCTGACAAACCAGATGGGTAGCCATGTTAGTCTGTCTGTAGCAGTAGCAGTAGAAAAGAGTAAGAGTCCAGAAGCACCTTAAAGACTAACAAAAATTGTGGTAGGGTAGGAGCTTTCAGGGATGCTCTAGGCTGATCCTGCATTGAGCCAGTGGGTTGGGCTAGATGGCCCTTATGGCCCCTTCCAACTCTATGATTCTGTGTGTCTATGATTCTATGAGTCACTGCTCACTTCTTCAGAAGCTCATTCCCCTCCCACAAATTTTGTTAGTCTTTAAGGTACTACTGGACTCTTACTCTTTTCTACTGACAAACAAAGCTGAGCTGTTTGTGGGCAGCCAAACTGCTCAGCGAAGAAAATAACTCCCTGCTCATAGCCGGTGAGTAGAGTAGGAAGCAAACCTGCAGGTGCTCAAGCATCCTTTCCTTCTCTCTGATACCTGCAAGGTCCAAGAACCCCAAGTTGCTTAAGGGCTCCTGCCATGATTTTATGGCACAACCAGAAGTTACGACAGAGACACCAAACTGTGCCAGGACAGGGCTGCATCTGAGGATAGTTTAATGGCAATAGCAGCCAGCATCTGGGACAGGCAAATCTTCTCTCACATTGTGAGCACTGATAATACACAGGAGGAAAGTTCAGAATGATCATTTAACCACTTCAATATGCACAGGTTCTTTGCACCTAATACAACTGAGCTGTTAGGAGCACAGTGCCTGTGGACTCATTTCTGCAACACGGTTTGTGTCCTTGGGCAAGTCTTTTTCTTTTTAATCCTACACAGAAAGCAGGTGAAAGAGGCATCCATTTCCCTACCTTGCCAACATGATGCTATTTTTATTTATACCAATTGTGAAAATGAGCTGAGCAAATGAAATGTGGATAACACTATAATATCCTTCGTGGTAGCCTTTTAAATAATGCTGCACAATATATGTGTGTTTCGTAGACATATTTTGTATGCTATTTATATGGGAATAAATAATAGGAGAGTGTCGGTCTCTCTGTGTGTCTGTCTCTCTCTCACACACACACACATGTTCCCACTTTGAATTAATCACATTTCCACTTTGAATTTAACAAACCAGACAAGCGATGTCTCTGGCCCCCTGACCTTCATTGCCAGCCCTCTGGGGTCCAGCAGTCTCTTTGCAGCCTTATACTTCTGCTCAGGGCTTTTTTTGGAGAAAAAGCCCAGTAGGAACTCATTAGCATAACAGGCCACACCCAACAGCAGAAACCCATTCGCATATTAGGCCACACCCCTGACAGCACAGCTCATTAGCATGTTAGGCCACACCCCCATGTTACCAGAAGTCTGGTCATCCAGCCACACTCACCTTTTGCTTGTTATTCTGTTTACCTTGTTTGTTGTCAAAACCCAGGGCTTTTTTTTGTAGCAGGAACTCCTTTGCATCTTAGGCCACACATCCCTAACGTAGCCCGCTGGGATGAAAAGTGAAAGCGCCGAGCCAAGAAGCATGTTAATCTACCACCACAAAGGGTGCTAGTAGGTAACCCCACCCCATAACTCTGTGGCCATAGTTAGGGTAATTTGTGTGTGATTATCACCATATGTAAGCCGCTCAGAGACCCCCTGAGAAGGGGGTTCAAGCGGGATATAAAGTCGAAGGTTAAAATAAAAAATAAAAAATAAAATAAAAAATAGCCCTGCTTCTGCTGATTTAGATGAGCCATTCCACCCCACACTAGTGGCAGGAAGAGGGAGGGTCTCATCATGGCAGTTGCACTTTGGACCTTTTCAGCATCATTTTGGCGTCCACGGCATTCATCTCGATTCCGAAACAGGGCTCTTCCCTCCCCTGCAAAACCAGCGAGCAGATCTGAACCTGGCTTGGATCCATGGCATCAGTAAATCCAAAGCTTATGCTTCAGTTCATTCTTTTGAGGGCCTCGCAGCATTACTAGCACTTTTTGTATTTGCACTCTCTGGGGTGTTTGGAAACTGGGAGCTGACTAACGTTTAGCCACTGCGCTCGTTTTTTAAAGTTGTCACCCCTCCATGGAGAAAAGGTGGAAGGCATAATGCACGTTTGGGAGGACAGATGTATTTTGATGTATTCAAATCACACACTGTTGCACTGGGTAGCACTAAAGGTGACTTGCATTTTTTTTTGAAAAAGGCCAGAAGACAAGTTTCTTAAAGTAGCATTAGCACAGACACTTGCTCCTTGAGGAATTACACTAAATCCAAATATAATCCAGAATGCAGTGGTGTCTCTAAACTGGCTGCAGGTGTATGCATTTTTACTTTGAGGTACACTTGCATTGAATAGGGCTTACACCCTCTAGTAAGTATTCATAGAACGGCAGCCTTGGTGAAATAAATGAATGTTGCTGCCTTTTTCAGGCCTGGATTTGGCCCAGTTTAACTTCCTAAACACTGACAAATTTCATCTCTCAAGCCACAGTCTCCCATGAGTTTAATTTATTCACTGTGGTGTATTGTAATTACAGCTAAATCCTTGAAGCAGAAATATGCTTTTGAGTGTGTCAGACGTGCCTTTTGCAAAATATGGAAGACACTTTATAATGACCTCCAACAGATTCAAGAGCAGTGGACGTACATCAAATAGTCAGCCTTATTCAAGGGACATGAAAGTCGCATGCATTCGTTTGCAAGAGAATCTTTGAAACAATGCAAAAAGTGTCATTTGTTCCCTGTATATTAACTTGCTAATAAATTCCAAGACAAACCTCATTATAGTGCATAGGGGGGAGGAGGAGGAAGAAGAAGAAGAAGAAGAAGAAGAAGAAGAAGAAGAAGAAGAAGAAGAAGAAGAAGAAAAGAAGAAGAAGAAGAAGAAGAAGAAGAAGAAGAAGAAGAAGAAGAAGAAGAAGAAGAAGAAGCAGCAGTTCTTCAAAATGGGAACATTTTAATTGTCACAAAGGTGCTCAGCCCTTTTAGTGACTGGTCTGGTATTCATAAACCCTTTATTGAGGACTGAAAGCTCATTCTACCACACACAGAATCAGCCTTGAAGCTCCCTGGAGAACTCCAATATACATATTCTCCAATATATCAGGAACTTGTTTGAAATAGACATGTGGGAGTTTAAATTATCATTGCCTGAAATCAACCTGTTCAACAGGCACAACCCTCACACTCCATAAGCATTTTCAGTTACTGATAAGGATGTTCACCAGCACTAATATTTGGATTCAGGCACATTCCCTAGACAGCCAGCAGACAAATGCACTAAATAAAAGAAATACGTCCAGACTTTGTAACTGTGATCCTTTGGATTTAGGTTTTCAAACAGTTAGAATTTCCAAATGTTCAGAATTCCATCCACTGTGATCCTTTGGATTTAGGTTTTCAAGCAGTTAGAATTTCCAAATGTTCAGAATTCAAGTCCATGGGGAACAACCATTTCCCACTAAAATGAGAGAGCCAGTTTGGTGTAGTGGTTAAGTGTGCGGACTCTAACCTGGGAGAAATGGGTTTGATTCCCCACTCCTCCACTTGCACCTGCTGGATGACCTTGGGCAAGCCATAGTTCTGTCAGAGCTGTTCCTGAAAAAGAGCAGTTTCTGTCAAGAGCTCTCTCAGCCCCACCTACCTCACAGGGTGTCTGTTGTGGGGAGGGGGAGGGGAAGGAGATTGTAAGCCACTCTGAGACTCCCTTGGGTAGTGAAGGGCGGGGTATAAATCCAATCTCCTCCTCCTCCTCCTCCTCCTCCTCTTCTTCTTCTTCTCACTTTTTTAGAAGGGTTCACTCAACTCCATACCCCAAAGAGTTAAGCAGCAGTGGCAAGCATACAACAGTTTCCAGGTAGTACAGCCTGGTCACTGGGTAATGCCTGGGCACCCACAGCCCTGAACAGTGCAAATGTTACTAGGACGGGACTGGACATGACATGGTGGAGCAGAGGGCAGGTGGGGCTGGGGAGTGGGCAGATTCCCTGGTTAGCACTGAGAGGGAGACTAGAGCAACAGACAGTTGGTGGTGGAAGGACAGGCAACTACCCCCAGCCATGCTGAGCAGGGCCGAGGGACACAGAGAGAAGAGTTTGAACGTGCAGAGCATTAGTCAGTAGTAAATGGTCATGCAGATGACACCACATTACTGGCAGACGACAGTGAAGACTCGTAACAGCTACTGCTGAAGGTTAAAGCAGGAAGTGTCAAAGCAGGATTACGGCTGAACTTCAGGAAGACCAAAGTAAGGACTGCTGAGGAACTACCCAACTTGAAGGCTGACAATGAAGAAAACAAAATTGTTCAAGATTTTCTATTCCTTGGCTCCATCATCATCAACCAAAAAGGGAGGCTGCAGCCAAGAAATCAGAAGGATCTTGAGACTGGGAAGGGCAGCCATGAAGGAGCTGGAAAAGATCTTTTAAGTCACCAAGATCAAGGTAATTCATGCCATAGTGCACATTCATACATATTACTGTGTATGGGTGTGGAAGCTGGACAATGAAGAAAGCTGACGGGAAGAAGGTTGAGTCATTTGAAATGTGGTGTCAAAGGAGAGCTTTACGGATACTGTGGACTGCCAAAAAGACAAATAAGTGGGCTCTAGACCAAATCGAGATGGAACTCTCCTCTGCCCTGACCTGGATAGCCTAGGCAAGCCTGATCTCATCAGATCTTGGAAGCTAAGGAATACCTCCAAGGAATACCAGGGCTGGGACACAGAGGCAGGCAATCAAGCCACCTCTCTAAAAACATCCTAACCCCACTAGGGGTCGCCAGAAGTCACCATAACTTCCAGGCTTGCAAGCACATACGCATGCATACATCCTAAATAATAAAAAAGATGGAACTTTCCCTGGATGGTAAAAGGACTAAACTGAGGCTATCATACTTTGGTCACATCATGAGAAGACAGGAGTCACTGGAAAAGACAATCATGCTAGGAAAAAATGGAAAGTAGCAGGAAAAGAGAAAGACCCAACATGAGACGGATGGACTTAATCAAGGACGCCACAAGGGAACCTCAGTTTGCAAGACCTGAACAAGGCTGTTAACGATAGGGCATTTTGGAAGGCATTCATTCATAGGGTCACCATAAGTCAGACGACATTTAACATGCATGCACACACACAAATGGTAACGGGACATCAGGGGGACTATAGAGCAGCTGCGTCCACTTTTCAGTTGGAAAGGATCAACATGGGAGGGTCTATGGTTGTCTGTGCCTGCTTTGTGATTCCATAAGTACAGAGAGATGTCAGTCAAAGTTTTGCTTTCATCCCAGTTCCCCCTCTGTTGACAAAACTATTGCAACACCAATTAGGGGAAACTCAGGTTCTCTGTCCCTACCAATCTTGGTGCCAGACTCCAAGTGAGAAAAGGATGTTGGATGGTTTATCCTACAGTAAGGATGGGACTGGGCTTGAAGCAACATTGGAAGAATGTAATTAATGTACACATGAAAGAAAAGTATTGTAAATTCAAGTTAAGATGATATTTTTCACCTATGAGATTGGAACATGCTTACTGTCCGGATAATGCAGATTGTTGGTGTCATTTACGCTATGAAGGTAGATATAATCAGAGGTCAATTCGGGGGGGATCGCAGGGGATCACAGTTCCCCCAGGTGAGGTGCAGGGGGCGGGGCCCATGACAGCCCCGCCCCCTGCTTCCGGCCGCCCTGCTTCCGGCCCTCATTCAGCCAGGAGGATGCAGGAGAAGAGGGAGGGTAAGTTGCTTCCTCCCCGCCTCTCCCCACCCCTGCCTGCCTGGGGCCAGGGAGGGCCTTGGCGGGGCTTCCTCGCACTCCCACCGGCCTTGCAGGTCCACCGCCGGGCCCCTGATGTCAGGGGGTGTGGCATAGGCTAATGAGTTATGCTAATAAGTTCCCCTAGCTCTTTTTCTACGAAACGACCCCTGGATATAATGCCTATGTTTTGGCGGTACCCACTAACTGTGCCTCATTGAGAGCAAGTGCGGATATCAATTAAAGACACCACAGGGCATAAGTTTATTTTTTTTAAGGGTATATTGGAGATGAAGCTACAGAGTTGGCCGAGTGACTGGAGCAAGGATATGCATTGCAGGGGCATGACCATCAAAGTGCCTGCCTTCGACAATGGAATGGTAGCAAAGGATATGGAGTGTGGCCTTATTGACTTATTAGGAAAGAAGAATAAGATAATCTCAATCAAACAGACTTGTAAAGTACTTATTTTTATCGAAAATTTCAAAATGTGTGTAACCCTATGTAATTTTTAAATTTTGCTTTAAAATAAATTTGTAATAAAAAGAAATTCCCATTCCTCAGGGAGGAAGTGGAACCTGAGAAAGGCACTAGAGAACATAATAAATACTCACTGCAGATGGGGGACTCATTGGAGCCAGTGGTTTCCTACCCTGGAGCTGTCCTTGGTACTGCAGGCTCTGGCCAGAGTCCAGAGAGGTGGCATATAATTTTGGGTTAAGGAATAAATATAAATCTTCAGTATTGGGCCTCTCATAGAACATCTCTCTGCTCATTGGGTGCTTAGAGGCTGTCCTATCCCTCTGCGTTCCAGCCTTTAAGGGCTGGACAGGTCCTACTGTAAATGTTTAGAAGCAAATTAATTGTTGAACTTGCATTGAGCCTGCTCCTAAATCCAGTTCACTTTCTATACACTACAGAATAATTCAGACTGAAGTTTCTCACCAGCAGCAAAAATACTCATAGAATCTGGAGTATATGATGGGAGAGTAATTATCTGATGGATTCTCCTACTCTAACGGGTATTGGGTTTTATTTATAATGTAAACAGTGACATCTGCTGGAAGAAATTTGAAAATGATGCAGTATGAAAATGACATAGTAGTGCTTCATTTTTTTCCAGTGAAGACAATCTCTTTTATGTCAGCATCATGAACTACTAAAAGAAGCAAACTTGATTCTTCCCCCGCCCCAGCTTTTTCAACAGTGCTGCAAAACTGTTTGTGTAGGGATCCAAGGGGGCTAGAAATGGAAGCAGAGTCTGAGCTACACAGAACACACAGGATATATACTTAAACAGGAACATCTTAGAGTGCCCTCGGTAAGAGAGGACGTAAATTGCTTCCCTCATTATATTCTGTATTGAAGCTTAATGCTGCAGCAAATGTTCAGGTTATACATTCTTTTCATATTCATAATTAGAGTGCAACCATATTCTTTTTAACATCTTGTTAATGTGATTTATCCCATAATGTGCCTAAGTTCTTACATAGTGCTTTCTCGGTTTCCTTTGTTCATTCGAAAAAAAGAGTAGCCCTGGGGCTGGATCACATTGTTAAATTCCTCCATGCATTTATGTACTTAACAAGTACATGAGCATATGTAAAAGGGTAGCTGGCCTCAATTCACCGACTCAGGAGCTTTTTTTTTTTTTTTTGCGATAGTGGCTTCTAGGGAAAAAACAACAACTAGAGCCAGACTCACAAAATGATTTATTGTACCTTGTGTACAAAGCCTTTTCATACCAATGCACAAATGGACGAATTTCATGGTGTTAGCCACTCTTAAGAACAGTTGAATTGCAAGTAAAGAACGATTCCTAACAAATGTCCTTTCCCCAGCAACTGCTTATACTGGTTTGACAGTCATTCCACTCAGCCTGGGCCAACACTGGCTTCTGAGATATTCTTAGTGCAGCTTGCTCCTGTCCATGGCCTTGAAAAAAGAATGGAAACAGCAGTCACATACACCTAAGCCTCCTTTCTTGAACTCCTCGGCAGCCATCTTGAACACTAACATTCCAGATGAAGAGCAATAGCATTTCCATTTTCTCTGAAACCCCACATTTCCGTCTCCAGATCCATTCCTGTCCCTGGCACGAGGGGAAGCGTTGCATCTTGCCTTTCCTCTTGAGCCAGTATTCTCTTCCTCCAAGCAACTGCACTTTCTCATTGTTTCCACAGATCCATTTTCCTTGCACTTAGATTCCTCTGCTTCATATCACACAAACATATTAGCACCTTGGCAATTGCTCAAGGTCCCTGCTGCAATGAATGGACGTAGTCTGTTTATAATCTTTAGAAGTGGCAAGAGGGCCTTTGGTGGTTTCTCCCCCCTCGTTCACTCCAGACCCCAATCCCTATATATACATTAGATGACAGGAGGTAATCAGTACTACTGATCAGGCCTGTGTGTCTTGAGCTACAATTTCGGATTTGTTTACATTTAACATTAATTTGATTAGAGACATATCTATTCTTTTGTTGACAATTAGTGTATAGACATGTGGCACAACCCCTTCCCCAAGTGGAAATCTACAAAGCTTTGACAGCTGCCTGAAGGCCACTCTCTCCAGGGACAGTAGCAATGCCCCATTGATCAGGAGCCAAAAGCAGAAAGGAAGCGGGTGCTGATCTGCAGCAGGTGTAATTCTCCTGGTGTGTTCGGAAAGGCACTTTCCCAGAAGATATGCTTTTTAACCCTTTCCTTTCTGGGCTAGATACCATTATGCATCTTTGCTGATGGTTTTGATAATCTGGCTGCATCCTGCACAATATAACTAAAGGGCACAGCAATCAAAATACATCAATTTACAGAAAATTGCTGCAACAGTTCAAACATTCACAAAATGAGGACAATAATGTATTGGCATTTCCATGTTGTTTTAATCCAGAATTTCTTTTTTCAACAGGTCAGGACATCAAGTCACTGAAGTGCTTACGAACTTCCTCGAGTTTCAATGTTCGTTTCGAGGCAATCTTTATCAAAATTCTGTTTTGTTGTAATTCTTTCACAAGGTAATCCAATATTAATGAAGTTGACACATTCCGAATGGCTAAGAATAGCTCCCAAGTTACAAATAGTTCCTTTTAGCGGACAACTATTTGTAACTTGGGAGCTATTCTTAGCCATTCGGAATGTGTCAACTTCATTTATATTGGATTACTTTGTGAAAGAATAAAACAACATGGAAATGCCAATACATTATTGTCCTCATTTTGTGAATGTTTGAACTGTTGCAGCAATTTTCTGTAAATTGATGCATCCTGCACAAAACAGGGACTGGTATGCTCTTCAGTTAGAATTTTAGACCTCTCTAATACATTATACTTAACTCGGATAAAAAGCAGGTGGAATAACTTTGTAATTTCAGCAACTCTGCAAATCTCTCCTTATATATAATTCTGTTTTTGAGTGGCAACGTTCCATGCATTCCCTCAACCATTGGCCTGTCAGCCGCCACTCAAGAGTACTTGCATGCCATTGGCCGGGTGCTGAGTCTGCTCCTCTTCCCCGCTCACTCCCCCTTCAGCCACTGTGCCCTGTCAGAATTACTGGCAAACGGCTTTCTC
>NW_015171543.1:385306-428748 GCF_001447785.1 Gekko japonicus
CTCTTGTTCAGACTAAGGAATAGATCAAGGGTTAGGCATTGTATAGGTAATAGATCAATGTCCCATAATGCAATGGTCATGCAGCGGGCATTCACTCCCCCACCCTCTTTCACTCCCCCTGCATACTACCCTGCACTACAAAGTTTATTATCTTGCAATAGATGTTTCTTCAAGGATGAGAGTCTCTTGGGGCTCATTCTCATGGGAAAGTCGTTACTAGCAAAGCTAACCTGACACCCGCATACACACATACAGATATATGGCATTCACACCTACTCCCCCCCCATCCCTCAGAATCTTTATGGCAGAGAGGGCTGGCAAGGGTGGAGACCAAATGGTCGAAAAAGGAAAGCGAACTACAAATACAGAAACAAAAAACCCATTAGTCAACATGACAATCAGCAGAGCCCGATTCTGACAGCAAATGAAAAGGGGGAGAGGAGAACGATGTCAGCTGCTTTGGTCCCCTTGCAGAGAGAGACTACTTTTCCTCCTGGGAAACCATTGTTGCCAATCTCCAGGTGAGGGCTGGAGATCACTCAGAATTACAACTGACTGAACTCCAGGAGGGAGGGGAGAGGAGATGGAAAGCTGAAATCAAAGGGGCAGATAATGGCAGGTTGATGCTTGGCTGGGAAGAAGATAGGGGTGCCAACTCCAGGTTGGGAAATTCATGCAGATTTGAGGGATGGAACCTGGAGAGGGAGAGGTTTGAGGAGGGGTGGGACCTCAGGCAGGTACAATGCCATAGACTCCCCCCTCCCAACCAGCCATTCCCTCCTGGGGAACCACTGTTGCCAATCTCAGGAGAGGGGAAGGAAATCACTCAGAATTACAACTGACTGAACTCCAGGAGGGAGGGGAGAGGAGATGGAAAGCTGAAATCAAAGGGGCAGATAATGGCAGGTTGATGCTTGGCTGGGAAGAAGATAGGGTTGCCAACTCCAGGTTGGGAAATTCATGCAGATTTGAGGGGTGGAGCCTGGAGAGGGTGAGGTTTGAGGAGAGGGTGGGACCTCAGACAAGTACAATGCCATAGACTCCACTCTCCAAACCAGCTATTTCCTCCTGGGTAACAATTTTTGCCAATCTCCAGGTGAGGGCTGGAGATCACTCAAAATAACAACTGCTCTTCAGGTAGCAGAGATGAGTTCCTCTGGAGAAAATGGTGGACTCTGTCATTATACCCTGCTGAGGTTGCCACAGCACATTGACACTGAGTGCCCAAGGCCTTGGCACTCTCCCAGAGCCTCTTTCTAGAGCTCATTGTATTTATTTCCACAATGGGCCTTATTCCTAGTTAGGAATAAAAGAAAACTGAGTCTTGACCCATGAAATCTTTTTTTTGGGAATGGCTTGGAAGGCTAGTATATTTTCCATAATGTTATTGTGATGGATGGATGGATGGATGGATGGATGGATGGATGGATGGATGGATGGGAGAGGGAGAGAGAGAGGTGGATATTTCTGATATCTTCATCTGTATGTCAAGGTTTAGATCTAATAACATTGTTCTCCTTGTGCTTCTTTCCTGCCCCACTGCAAAGGCTGTCCTCTGCTGTGGCACATTCTTCCTCCGCCACCAGCCCTTCTGCATGCACAGAATCAATGGTTTTCAATGACCCTTTTTGCAAGCAGAAGAGCCAGTGGCAGAGGGAGCAATGGCTGCAACAGAGGACAGCCCTTGCAACAGCTGGAGGCAAGAGCAAAGAGTTGGGCAGATCATCCACTTGGCATGCAGAAGGTCCCAGCTTCAATCCCTGGCATCCCCAGATAAAGGATCAGGCAGTAGGTGATGTGCAAAACATACACATGAGATCCTGGAGAGCCATTGACCATCTGAGTAGACGATGCTGACCTCGATGGACCAATGATTTGATTCATTATAAGACAGCTTCATGTGTATGAGTACTTTGGCATAGAATCCAAGCCCACATGTGTATGTATGTATGTATGTAACAGGTTATGTTTTTCTGCAAGCACAGTGAGACACAAATTGTACCATGATATGAACATGAAGTCCCTGTTTAAGTGGAGAGGGTTGTTTGTTTGTTTTGTTTTGTTTTGCCATTGAGTTACTGCCAATTTATGGTAAACCCCTGGGGTTTTCAAGGCAACAAACAGAGGGGGTTCACCATTGCCTGCCCCTGTATTACGTCCCTGGTATTCCTTGGTGGTCTCCCATCCAAATACTGACTAGGACCAACCCTGCTTTAGCTCCTAAGATCTGACTAGACTAGACTGGTCTATCCGGGTCAGGGAATTTAAGTGGTGAGTGCACCAGAAAACTTTCTGCTTCATTGTGGCTTAAAACATGGTGAGTGCACCAGAAAACTTTCTGCTTTGTTGTGGCTTAAAAGTAAGGACATACAGTTCTTTAGAAGGAGGTCCCAGTGTTCGCACCTCCTGATTTGGCTACCACCACTGAGAGACTGGCTTTGACATCTGGGCAGGGTTTTGTGTGCAGAGTGGGGATATTGAGTGGCATGCCCAGAATCTGAAGAAAATCCAGACACCTGAAACAGAAAACAGTTTTATTCCTCATCCCAGCTACCTCTCTTCACCTGTAAACCATTCATGAGAGAAGCAGGGATTGAGCAGATAGGAACCAATGGTTGGGAAGATTCTGTGGAATTTGGCACCAACACGTAAGAATGCTAAGATCCGGCACCAGCCACCTCAGTGACATCTGCCCTAGTGGTTCCCAGTAACACTATGCAGATCCAGGACAGCATTTGTGCTCTGTTCACTGCTGTCAGGGGTAAACACTTTCAGCAAGAGGAAAAACACATATGTATTCCATACCCAAGATGGTTTCAGGGTTGGGTAGGGTCTACCCGCGCATGCCCTGCTTTCCTCCATTTAGGCCCTCTGACGATACACTTGAGAAACAGGCTGACAGATATTTTTAGGCTGGCAGTTGTAAGCCAACCATGTGTGTGATTTAATGAAAATAAGGGCACAGCTAATAAAAACTACCCTATTTTGAAAGTCATTATATGATGCTATATCAAATGGAACTCTGGATCCAGTTCAGTCCTCTCTGTTATAGAGAGCGATTCCAGATATTTCCCACACATCTGTGCATCCTGATCCTTAAAAAAAAAAGTTTCTCCAAAAACAAGATTATAGATTTCAGGTCCAGTTACTCCCACTCCAGTAAGTGAACTGAGATGTAGCTGAATGTTGTCGTTGTCGTTGTTGTCCTACATCAGGTGAAATATGAGGCTGATACTGAACCGACCTTATAGAAGCCATTCTGGCCAAAGTCTTGTCACATGGCACACAGCGAAACTGCTGGCAAGTCCCCTGCTTTCTTTTGATACTTCAGAAGAATCCAGGAGGCATCACTTTTCTGTCTGCAAGGAGCGCCCATATAGAAACAGTTACCTTTATCAAAGGAATACACTTGGTTCAGAACCTCCCCAAATGTGGTGATTGGACCCTCCCCCCATGGCTGCCATGTTGTGGTGTTGCCCACTTAGTGATCACAGAATTCCAAGGTGCCCACAGGTTCAACATGTTTTTTATGGTACTGTGTGCACAGAGCAGATTATCCAGTTGTACCAGGTTGCTTGGACAAAAGGGAGAAAAATTAGCCTTCTCCCTTTGTGAACATGAACAGCAGGAATTCAATAAATGTCTCTCGAGCCTTAAGCAAGACACACAGGCCCCTTGTAAGGCGGAGAGAAAAAGAAAAACATTGTAGTCCTTTGTACTTACAAAGGTTGAGATTAAGTTACAGTGTTGCACATCGTAAAGAGTTAGTGGAAGCCAAATTGAGTAATATTGCCTGGCAGATGGAGGGCAAGCAGCCTTTATTGGCAAAGGCCCATATGAAAATCAGCCTTCAGTATTGCCCCAAATTAAACAAAGTCACGTTGATCCACCAACAAATTCTAAAACCAAAAGTAGTGTAAAGCCTTTCACTTCTTGGATGACTTCTGGCCAATAACCTATGAACACACCAATGATTTATTTATCTCTTATAAACAGAGGACATTGTCTTTCTCCATGTTTGATATCAACTACTAAGTACAAGGGGCCTATGGAGGTGTATTTTGGTTTGTAGTGTTTGAAAACACACCTTACTCATACGCTGTTTTCGACTGCAAGTGCTGGTTGTGAAGAAATGCCTCTGAAACACAGTGATTTAAATTACAAGTTTAACCAGTTAATATAGTTTCATATTGAAAGTAATGTACACTGCCATCCTAAGCAGAGTTGTACCTGTTTAGGATAGCACTGTTAATCTGTCATCCAAGCATTTAGTTTGGACCTCACATAATCTAGTGAGAGACCTCATAATGTCCAGAAAAGAAACCAACCCAAGGAGCAACCCAGTAGACAACCTTTACCCTGAGGAGGATATATGTTTGCAGGAAACACCCCTTACTTCCAGTTGAGCATCTGAGTTCAGAGGCCTTTGCTAAGCATGTGCTGTAAATTGCTTAACATAACACACACACACACCCGCTGCAACACCTTGTAAACTCATTGCTTTCAGGGCAAATGCTTCAAATTCTGAAAGGCTGTTTTCTCAGATTAAGTGAAAGTTCCTGTTATGCCCAAAAGAGCAATTACTACATCTTCCAAAGAGAAGTGGTGCCCTTAATAACCATGCAACTTATGATGATCCAGTAATTAACTTGTCTCTTCCTTGAGTCAGAAAGATTTTCAAAAAAGAGATTGGTGTATACAGTGAAAAGTATTTAGCCTGTAATACATCAAGGCAACAGATAAAAAAAGAGATTATTCATACTGGGTTGGATGCCACTTTCCATTAATGGAAGGAGCTTGAAGAACCAGATTTTCTTTGCCTTCCTCTTTCCCCAGCAGCTTCCCAACACACCCCAAAGCCACTGCTACAGGGGATCACCTGGAACAAAATGCTGTGTGGTGGTGGTGGGGGGGATACAGTAATAATTATGTTACAATACAGTTAGTTAGTCTTAAAGGTGCTACTGAGCTTTTTACTATTTTGTATGTTATGGCAGTGATAGGAGTGCCAATTGAGCTGTGGGTCCATCTCATGCTACTGACAGTAGTTACACATTAGGCCTTGCCCAAATGGTTCTGGGAATTAAAACGCACTTGCCCTATGGTGATGGAAAGTGCTAGCAAGTCATAGCCAACTCATGGTAACCCTGTAGGATTTTCAAGGTAAGAGACATTCAAAGATGATTTGCCATTGTCCAACTCTGCATCATGTCCCTGGTATTCCTTGGAGGTCTCCCATCCAAATACTAGTCAGAGCTGACCCTGCTTAGCTTCCAAAATCTGATGAGATCAGGCTAACCTGAGCCATCTGGGTCCATGGCATGTGTAAGATATCTTCATATGGAAATTGGTTGTCTGCGGAGCATTACGTCACTCAGTATAATTATTTGGTGGAGGCTTTGTAAAATAAACTGTAAATAACTTTTACACAAGCCTTGAAGACTCCAGTCTTTATTGGATACCCTTGCACCCGTGTCCGGTCTGCAGTAGGCTAACACCACGCAATATTGACAGGGTTATGGGCCCAGACCGCGGTGAGCTGAGCAGAGGACGTGTGGTGTGGAAGGAGTGAGTATCCAGAGCACTGAGGCTGTCTGCCGTGGCTGAGAGGCTGAGGAGCTGTCTTCGGAGCTGAAGGAAGCAGCAGAGCCGAGCCAGAGCGGAGACGGAGCTGGAAGCTGTCCAGGGTGCTGAGTGACGACCAGCTGCCGGGAGCAGACGACAACCATGGCCCAGGTATCCATTGCACAGATGGTGGAAAAGCTTACTTCAAGCAACTATGCTGTGTGGGCTCTTAAAATGAAGCACTATTTGGTCAAGGAGGCTCTGTGGGAGTGTGTTGATGATCCCCCAGAGGACCCAACGCCGCTTGAGGAGCGGGACGATAAAAAGGCATTGGCCTTGATTATTCTAAGTGTCGGGGATGACCAACTATCGTATGTGGCTGATAAGACCAGCGCGAAGGATGCGTGGGATGCATTGAAAGCTGTGTACCTTCAGTCCAACATGGGTTCGCTGATATCACTAACTTACCGCTTGTACAGGACGGTTCAGCAGAGGATAAAATTTTCATCATATTAAGCTCATTGTCACGTGACTTTAGCATGTTAACAACTGCTTTAGAATGTGTAGAAATTAAGACTTTGAGCCTTGAATATGTGCTTGGGAGGATCATGCAAGAATCCGAACGCCGGGCGGAGTCCCAGCTGCTTGGTAAAGAGTCTGGGCATACAGCCAAAGAGTCCGGGCAGAGTTCCAGAAGTTCTGGGCGTAACGCCAAGGAGTCTGGGACGACTGTCAAGGAAATACCAGAAGTTTTTTCTCCTCAACCTTCTTTTGTACTTAGAATAAAGAAATGTTACTGTTGTGGGTCAACAAAACACTTTCGGTGTACCTGTCCTGAAAAGCAGGAACGCAAGAAAAAAGGACAGGCAGCAAAGCATTCGGCTTCAGTGGTTGTTACTGCTGAGACCACTAATATATCATGGCTAATCGATTCAGGCGCCTCACAGGTTTTCTGTCGGGATGAGGGGCTGCTACTGAACAAGAGGGACTCTAACTTAAACCATGTGAGTTTAGCAGATGGCACGCCTTCAAAAGTCACTTGCCAGGGTGATGTATATTTTCCATGTCTGAACTATACGTTTAAAGGGGTCCTGTGTGTGCCTGCTCTTGAGAGCAATCTTTTGAGTGTCCTATGTCTTACTGCTGCTAAGTTTGATGTGTTATTTACTAACAATGAGTGCAAAATTATGAAAGCAAATAAGGTGTGTGCAGTAGGGAAGCTGCAACATAATGTGTATGTATTAGATAACGATGCTAAGGCACAAGCTGTTACTAATATCAACCCGCATAATAATTGCCAGCACTTGCTACATAGAAGGTTGGGTCATGTAAGCTTTCATACTATTCAAAAAACCCTTGCCCTAACAGGTCAGGGAAATGTAAAGGAGTGTAAAAACTATCTTGAATGTGAAATCTGTAAAATGACAAAATCAAAGGCTTTTCCAGTGGCAAAGAAAAGTCAAAGGGTGTCAGAGAAACCTTTAGCCCTGGTTCATGCAGATCTGGTGGGACCTTTTCCCAAGAGTCATTCTGGAAACCAATATGTGTTAATTATCACAGACGACTGGTCACATTTTTCATGGGTTTATGTTATGAAAAAGAAGTCTGATGTGTACACTACCTTTAAGTACTGGTACAAGAGAGTACTAAATCAGTTTGGGAATGTGCTAGCCATTCAAACAGACCTGGGAGGTGAATTTACTTCAAATGCATTTGAAACATGGTTGAAAAAGAAGGGTATAAAGCACAGATTTTCCAACCCTTGCACCCCAGCCGAAAATGACTTAGCTGAAAGAAAAAATGGAATATTACAGAATATGATGCATGCCATGTTAAAGGATTCTGACCTAGGTATTGCATACTGGGCAGAAGCTATAAAAAATGCTTGCTATGTGAGTAACAGAGTTTGGTCCAGTGCAGTGGACAATATTCCTTACAAAATGATGTATAACAGGTATCCACAACTTGACTACCTAAGAACCTTTGGTGCAAAGGCTTGGGTGAACATCCCTCTAGATCACAGAAGGAAAGGGGGAACAAGAGCTAAAAAGCTGGTGTTTCTTGGTTACCAACCTGGAATGAAGTCCTACAGGTTTGCTGATCAGTATCACAAGCTATGCTTCAGTAGGTCTGCTAGTTTTTGTGAGAATGACAGCTGGAGAAGGATTCATTCAAATGAGTTACCCCAAATGGTTGTGCTGCCTAGCACAGAAAGCACTGAGAGTGTGGGTGATGGTGTAACTAAGCAAGAGGTTGTGTCAAAAGAGGAACAATCCTCAAGTAACATACAAAGTGAAAGAGTTTTACCCAGAGTGTCTGAGCGAAGTACAAAGGGTGTTCCTCCAATAAGGTTTGGGTATGATGTGAATCATGTTTATGTAAAGGAACCAGAGTACTACGGTGAAATGTTGAAACTGCCAGAGAAAGAGGCAAGGTTCAAGGCAAACGGAAGGTTTGCAATAACAAGGTTGCCCAGGGGTATTTTGAAATACAAGGGCTGAGTAATATGATGACTCTCTGTGACAAGTGATTAAAGCAATGAATAAAGCTGTGAACACAATAACAAAGTATGAGTGAAAATGAATAAAGCAAACATGTGGAGCAGTAAATAAAGGTTGGAAACAACAGGAATATTTACTGTACATAACAAAGTGTAACAAAGTGTAACTGATTGTAAGATATGATGTAAATATGATTGTAAAGGCTTGATTAAGTTGAATCATTGTACATCAGAAAACAATGTGGCTGACATGTTCACTAAATGCCTAGATGTAAAAAAAGTTTGAAGTGTTGAAACACAAACTTGGTATGACAGCTCTGACTTAAAGGGGGGTGTCAACATTCTGTGTTGCAGTTAAGTCTAGCTGTAGATCTGTGGCATCTATATGACAGGAGCTGACAGCTCTAGGTGTCTGAAGAGCTGGCTCTGACCGGTTCTGGCTGCTTATTGCCAGAGCTAATTAACACCATGTAACAATGACTAAGCATTGGCCCTGATTGGCTGATGGATGTATAAGTACAGTGAGGTACTGTGTAAGATATCGTCATATGGACATTGGTTGTCTGCGGAGCATTACGTCACTCAGTGTAATTATTTGGTGGAGGCTTTGTAAAATAAACTGTAAATAACTTTTACACAAGCCTTGAAGACTCCAGTCTTTATTGGATACCCTTGCACCCGTGCCCGGTCTGCAGTGGGCTAACACCGCGCAGTATTGACAGCTGTGTGGGTGCTTCCCAGGCAATCATTTTCAACCTATTCCTGGGAGTCACAATCATTAGGAAAGAGCCATGTGATAGAAGTGTAATAATAATTTACTCATAGTTGCAAGTGTCAATAAGATTTGAGTTTGATGGGGAATTGAGCAAATTGATCTAAGGAACTGAAAGAAGAGAAAGTATTAGAAAGCTAAGGATTTGAATAGAGCTCTTTAAGGATTTGAATAGAGCTCTTTATAGTCCAATCCTGAGGACACTTCCCTTGGAGTAAGCCCCCTTGGATAGACCTCAGTAGGATGTCTCTGTTAGACTGATGAGGAATTGTTATAGGAAGGGAATAAACAATTAAAGTATATGAGAGAGAGAGAGATTGTCTGAAAATGTAATACAGGTTTCTGTGGACTGCCTCCCCAATTATATCACACAGACCTTGCAATAGCATTGTAGCTAACCCCACCTAAGAAACTTCTATGTTGTTTCTATAATTTCTAAGATGTACTTCACACCAGCTGTGCATCTCCATTCCTTTGTTTTCTCAGGTCCTAGCCTCCTCCTTTTCTATAACCATGGATCTACATCCCCTTCCTCAAGCCTTGCTGCTTGTCCCAACTCTCTAAAGTCAGACCAGTTTGGCCAGTGGCAACCCAAAATACATCTGCCTGTCCAGAAAGTTCAACTAAATGCCACTAGAGGTTTAGGGTTGTCACCACTGCTACATCACTTAATGCATTACAATATAAGTTCATGTTCAGGGAATAATTTATGATGTTTTAGTTTGGGAAGATCTGTTTTCTTGGTCACATCAATTGGTGCTATTTTTTCCTGTAAACTCCCCTTCCATCACAAGGGAGTCTGCTGCTCACATTTTATCTGTCAATCCCCTCTTTATCCCACCCTTCCTCCAGTCTCCCTTCTCTTATATTGACCTCACAACAATGGCAATATCACCCAGCCTGATGAAGGGAGCTTTGAGACTTGGAAGCTTATTCCCTGAAACTCTTGTTGGTCTCTAATCTGCTGCTGGACTCAAATCTAACTGTCCCAGTATCACCGAGTAAGCATCATGCAAAATGTAGATCTGAACATGGGTCTCCTCAATCCACACTGGTCTTCATGCAATTGGTCCATCTACTTCAGCATGGTCTGCTCTGATGCAGGTGATCTCTAGAGACTCAGACACAGAAAGATCCTTTCCAACACCTGTTCTCTTAGACCTCCTAGGTTTAAACCTTTATCCTTTGGCACACAAAGCATGTTCTCTCTACCATCAGTCCATCAGTGTCATCATTGTCTACTCAGACTGGCAGTGGTTCTACAGGGTTTTATGTAGAGGATTTTGCCCATGCTGTGCTTTGTTTCTGAGCCATTGGGGTCTGGCTAGGGTGGTTCCCAAAGGTTTCCAGTCCCTCCGAAATTTCTGGAGAGCCCCTTCCTAAATCCCACATGGCTCCGCCTCCATAAATAGTGACAATGGCCTGTGATGTCACTGGCTCCTCCCTATGATGTCACTGGGCCTCGGTTCTTTTAAGGACCTAGCACAGCAATGCCTCTGGCCCAGGTCCATCCCCAGCCCCCCCGGGAAATTGGAAAGTCTATGCCCTTGGAGTCAGCAGCATTGTGTGTCTCGTTCACTGGTCTGTCAATGCAATCTTATGTAGAGTGACTCCAGTCTGCATTTGGGATTGCATTGTAAATCTGGCGCAGCACAGACAGATATATGCGTTAGATTTCTGCTGTGGTTTTATTAGTTTGTTCGTAATGTTTTGTGTTAATTCTATAGCTTTTTTACTTGTAAGCTGCCTTGTAGGTTATTTTGATAGAAAAAGGAAGAGCATAAATAAATTACTACAGAACCTCAGACACCAGGAGGGCACCGTGTAAAGTTGTTTACCAGCATCTTATTGATATCGTGTGGAGGAAAAAATGAGCAGAAGGAGGAGGGGCTTGGTGGGTGGGATTGCTTCCTTCCAGGACAGCATCCAAAGTCTACAAAACACCGGCGGCCCTTTCTGCACGGGCAGCTCACTGTGCCTACTCTGGAGAATCCGAGCAGTTGAACCGTTCAGGCTGACTTCAGATTTTTTGTGCCTGCCCTTCTCCACTACTCTTTTCCTCCGGTTTATCTGTTGTGCATTCTGTGTATGCATTCTGCATCTCCAACAAAACCCACATTGCTTATTTGGGGTGGAGACTTATGGAACGTGGAGGTGTCCAATTGCCCTCTTGCAGCTGTGCATTAGCCTCCAGTAAGCGCCCGTAAGCACCTTCCATTTAAAGCCTCCCTGTTCAGTTCCGTGAAGGAAACTGACACAGTGAAACAGCCAAGAACTTGGCCAAGCCAGTGCACAAGTGATGGGGCACACCACAGCCTTTCTCTCCTTCTCACTCCCCCACCCCCCTCTATGGCTTGCCACCGCTGGGCTACTCTGGGCATGGGCGACCCATAAGGGGATGTGAGCTCAGAGGATGGCTGGTCTGTTGGTCAGTTTGTGCTTCAGCAGTGTCAGTGTCCACCACGGTGGTGGTTGTAGAGTTGTAGATGGAGCTCAGGGGGATGCAGTTCCTCCAAGGGATGGGGGGGGGAGGAATTTTCCCAGCAGAAACACTTCCAGAGAGCAGAGTAAAGTGAATCAAAGAAAGAAAAAAGAAAGATTTAAGCCCAACCACGCTGCCGATTGCCTCCCTGCACCGGGTGCAACCGGTAGAAGTGAGCTGGGAGCCTTGGCCATTTTACAGAATGCAGAGAGCCTTTTGGCTTTTGTCCTGGTGCTTGCAAACATGAAAGTCTTTGGAGAAACGTTTGAGAAAAAGCCCTGTTCTCCCCTGAAGTTTCTTCCTCATTCTAAGCACGTGCCACATCCAGTGTTCCCTCTAAGCTGAGTTAGTGTGAGCTAGCTCACAGTTTTTTAGCCTCCGGCTCACACATTTTTGTCTTAGCTCAGGAAGGATGGCTCCAGAGCAAACTAATGTATGCAGTAGGCAAACTACCTGCTCACAATTTTAATGTCAGTAACTCACAAAGTAGACTTTTTGCTCACAGGACTACATAGCTTAGAGGGAACATCGGCCACATCCATGCAACACTTTCCCTTCAGTTGCAACAAAGGACTCCCAGGAGGACATGGAAGGGGGTGGGCAGAGGAGTGGCCCCCAAGGAGGCCAGAAGAGGAGCTTGGGGAGGAAATCCGAGGATACAGTGTTCCCTCTGAGTTAGCGTGAGCTAGCTCACAGTTTTTCAGCCTCTGGCTCACACATTTATGTCTTAGCTCAGGAAGGATGGCCCCAGAGCAAACTCCAGAGAAAATTGCTCGCTCACAACTTTAATGCCAGGAGCTTACAAAGTAGAATCTTTGCCCGCAAGACTCCACAGCTTAGAGGGAGCATTGCCAAGGAAATATTTCAGCATTCAAATTACTCTGGCACGGAGCAGGGTGGTGGTGGAGGAAAGTCTGTGGTAAAGCAGCATTCAGAAAACCCAGGGTAACAGTGGAGGGAACCCGAACTGAGAGCTGAGCAATGCAGAATTTAAAAATAACCCAGCGGAAATGCAGAGCAAAACTCTGTAATGCAGAATTTAAAATATACAGCAAGTTGAAAGTGGGAGGCTATGCAGAATGCAAAATATACTGCAAGGCAGAACAGCTGTGAGTGCAGGGAATAACCCAGTACAGAAAGGGCCACTGTCTCCAAAACCTCCCTGTTCCAGGTATACAGCATTCCTTTGCCTTTTCTATAATTTCTGTATTCAAATATTTTTATCCTGCTTTTCCTGCCCCTATCAAAGCAGGTTCAGTGCAGATCATAAACCATAATGGATCTGCTCATTATTCAGTCTTCAGAAGAGGAGTCAGTGGTTTCCCATGGACAATAAGTCTATCAATGGCTGCTAGCCATGGTGACTGAGGGGAACCTCCACATTCAGAGCCAGGAGGCAACATCAGGGGAAGGCCTTGGCCTCTGTGCCCTGTTGTTGGCCCTCCAGAGGAACTGGTTGGCCACTATGTGAGACAGGATGCTGGACTAGATAGACCATTGGTCTGATTCGGCAGGGCTCTTCTTATGTTCTCCTGATTCTCAGCACCCACTGCAACCCCCCTCTCGACCCTGGTGCCATTCCTACTGTCCCACAGGAATAAAATTTCAGAGGGCAGAGGGGACTGCTGCAGCTGGGGAAGTGGTAAAGTCCTGCTTTGCAGATGTCTAGATATATATCTGTGATAGCTCCACCCATCTTGAAGTGGTGGTAGACAGGATGGTGGTAGACACCATTCTCACAGAGAAAGGGGAAAGTAAAATCACTGTAATGGAAACTGGTTTTCTCCCACAGCTTCTGCTTATAAAACTATCAATGTACTTGCACAATGGGTAGAGTTGCCAACTCCAGGCCGGGAAATTCCTAAAAAAATTGAGGGCGATTTTTGGAGAGGGCAGTTTTTGGGGTGGGGAGGGATCTCAGTTCAGTATAATGCCATACAGCCCACCGTCAAAGAAGAGGAGGAGGAGGAGGAGATTGGATTTATACCCTGCCCTTCACTCGGAGTCTCAGAGCGGCTTACAGAATCCTTTCCCTTCCCCTCCCCACAACAGACACCCTGTGAGGTAGGTGGGGCTGAGAGATCTCTTGACAGAAACTGCTCTTTCAAAAACAGCTCTGATAGAACTATGGCTTGCCCAAGATCATCCAGCAGCTGCAAGTGGAGGAGTGGGGAATCAAACCCAGTTCTCCCAGATTAGAGTCCACACACTTAATCATTACACCAAACTGGTCATTTTCTCCAAGGGAACTGTAATCTGGAGACCAATTATAATTCTGGGTCAACTCCAGGCTCACCCAGAGGTTGGCAAACCTAATAATGAGGTGGGGCCTTGTTATAAAACTTGCCACTGCCACCTTGAACAAAAAAGTACCCAAAGTCTAAGTATTCACCATAGGAGGCCTTTTCTCCTCATTATAGAGCAGAAATGGACAAATTGCAACTTCATTCTGTCCTTTAAATGTTTTGATGCATTTCTAAAAGCATATATGAAAGAACGTTGTACACACACATAATCTCTAAAATGTTTCTTTTCCAGAACAGAATTTTTTATAGAATTTCATCATAAATGGGTTTCTTATTTGGATTTGTTTCCTGGGTTTTAATGAGTGTTCTGCTTTCTCTCCTTTTGTCTACTTGGCTGTCGATAGAGTCAAAATTATTAATGAAATCTGTCCACTGTGATCATATGCGCCTTTTAACTCTTCGTTTCAAAGCCATGGAACCGCTAATGAGCACTTGAGAGGTTGGCTGGGGAGAAGGGAGAGAGAAGCCTCTTACTGATGGCATTAGTGCTGTTCTTACACCACCTTTCCAAAAAGCCAAAGAGCAGAGCCCAGCCATTTCCAAAGCAACATTACTTCCTCTTCTCTTTAAGACAGATGGCACTTGGAGTTTATGATCCACATAGACCATGCCTACGCTACAAACTTGAGCTAGGAAAACAAAATAAATGGTTTTTAACTGAACACTTGTGGAATGTTAGAAGAAAATGAAAGCCCATTAGCCAAGATGAGTTGTTTTCAAATGACAGAATAAAAATACCCCATACAATTCTGAACATATATTTTAAAGCAAATATGTTTTAAAAGCAGTACATATTATAATTATTTCTGCAGCAGACTGCATTTGTATATGCCTGGAATTCTACTTGCAGCCTTATCCAAATTCATAATGGATGAGAATTTGAAAAGTCTTTGTAAGGTAATCCAACAGTCCATAAGTCTTTCCATCAGCCTTCCCATCCTAAAATAATTATGAATTAATAAGTATTTAATATCCCACCTATATGTATACATATGCTTTATTCTCATTAAAACCATTTATAAGCCAGTTTTTGAAAACAATTTTTTCAAAGCTTGTGAATTTGGTGGGATTTAATTGTGATTATTTATTTATGTTAATATTTATATCCCACTTTTGTGGCATACAATTTATGTGGATATTTATATCCCACTTTTGTGGCATACAATCAATCAAAATGGACACTCTATGGAAAACCTTGAAGTTATGTCACCATACTTGTGACACTTCCCATCTCCCAGCACCTCAGCCTTCCCACTGGTTGCCAGGCTACCCTACTTCCAGATAACAATTGGTTCCAGACGTACACAACTTTTTCTTGGGAGCCATGTTCTCTAGCCTGGGTGTTTGCTGCTGAAAGTGGTGTGTGAGAGGAGGACTGTGCTTATTTGTAACTGAGGAGAGGGCACTCTGCATGTGCTCAGGTATTTTTATTGCTTCCCATGTCCTAAAGGGCAAATACTCCCAGAGTACTCCAGTTAAATGAGTGCTGCTTCCTTCCAGGGAAAAGAATTACCGGTAATTCAAAAGGCAGATGAAGGCCGTGGGATGGATTCAGCAACAGACTGGTTTCTAGGCCAAGACCAGACTGATGTACTCTACCCAGGGTAAAGCTGCAAGGCCACATTCCTTTTCTGTGACCTAATTTTCATCCAGGCTAAATAATCAGTGGAGGGCATGGGCAGGCATGACAAGGATGCACAGCCCAGAACATGTGCAGGCTTGGCTTTGTTCACCTGTAAGAGCCAAAATAACCTGAGCAGCAACACACATCAGCGGCTGAGTCAGTACTTGTGCTCTCCAACACCCTACCCAGGTTAATTAAGCAATAATTCCCAAACCTGCTCCAGGGAACCCTTCTCACATCAGTTTGTCTGATGAGGGACCCCTGCACATCTGCCATGGTACCCTGCGCAGAGCAATGGATACCAAGACACATTCTGAGGCACGCCTTCAATTTACACTGAGCACTGGCCAGGTCAATTGAGTCTTTTCATCACTCCGGCTCCAGCCACATGTCACCGGATATTATGCTGTTGTAATCATTCAGCTCCTGGATTTTCATGTGGAACTTACCCCCGAAAGAGAGTGTGCTATAGAAATGGATAACTCTCACTTGAGGTGGGGCATGTCAGAAAAGACCGGTAGCAGTAGGCAAGCTCTTGGAAAAGAAGTTGTCTACCATTACCAGTGTTCTCATTGAGGAACCCCTGATACACCACTGAGAAAGCTCAGGATTTATTTATTTATTTAAAACATCTATTAGCCACTGTGGCGGACAGTAAATGGTTAATGCTGTAACCTGATCTGAGAACCCTGAGTGACAGTTAGGAGTGGCAGTTGAGAGTTGGCAGTTAAGAACTGAAGGAAGGCTAAGGAGTGAGAGGATCAAGAAGGATCCCCGTTCAAGCCTGAGGGAAGTAGCTCCTAGAAAAGGGAAATGATCCCCAACCAGTCTAAAGGAAATAGCTCCTAAAAGAAGGGGATGATCCTGTGGATAAGGAAGGAAATTGGAACTTGTTTGAATGTTCCTGTCTTTACCAACTTAAGATTGCGATTATATGCACAATTAGACCGAACATAGGCACAAATGCTGGGAGGATTTAAAGGCTGCAATCAGACAACAACATCTGGGAAGCGCCCTGCAGCCGTTGGCAACCCGTTCTGCTCCACCACAAAAACAGAGTTAAAAGACACCGGGGAAAATCTGGTAGTAAATGGGTTGCAATGGGCCATGGATGGACTTTCCCATGTCTGACCGCTCCAGCGTGCTCTCATGCCAGCGGGATGGTCTGATCAGCCCATCCCGACTCCATGCTGTTGTCCCCCCCTCCTTTGCAGTATGCGCATCATTGCAAACTCCATAGGGAGCCCTCAGTGCAGAGGTGCAATTAATCAATTCCATGTTTAAGCACATGGGAAACAAATGGCACAAAAAAAAAGAGACTCACCCGCAGTTGCGTTTGATCACACACTGACGGACTGCACCCACAGCTTCAAAGGGAGGTGTGATTGTGCAACTGCGGGTCAAGTTCCTCCAGGGGAAATAGCCTCGTTCTCACCCCCCTTTTTTCTGGCTTGTGTGACCACACTCTAAGTATCTGTGAGACAAAGAAGCTTATGCTTATGAATTTAAGTAGAGATTGCCAAGAAAGGTCTCTCCTCAAGTTTTAAAGGCCTGTCTGAATAACAGAAACAGCTACTTGTTTGTGACAAATTATCTGGCATTTATTTGTCTGCTCACCTCATAAGTCCTACACCTGATTCCAGCCTGACCATTTCCCCTCAAAGTTAAATAAAACAGTTTGTTATTTTTGAACTACTATCAGCCTCTTAAGTGCCATTTTCAAAACAGGACATAAGAAGGATTTCAGTCTCTCCATTCAGTTCCCTAGGCTGGATCAGCATATATCTAATTAAATTCAAATGACTGGGTGAAACAGCCGGAGAACAGCAAAGAAGAAAAAGGGAAAGGAGCTGCAAAGAACAAGATAAAGGGAAACTCCTGTGAGGGAGGGCAAAAATGGTCATAGCTTCCTTTCTCCCGTGTGGGACTCAAGGCAGCTTACAATATGAATAAAACAGTTACTAAAACACAGTAAAACAACAGTTATAAAACCCATAAAAAGTCATAATCTAAAAGCTCCAATTAAGACTGCGAGTAATAAAAGCTAAATCAATCAAATGCAGTCGTAATAAAACTGTCTTAAACTGCCTCCTGAAGACTGAAAATGAGGGAGTCGGATGTACCTCCTCGGGGAGGTTGTTCCATAGTTGTAAGACTGCCACAGAAAAGGCCCCCTCTTGTGTACCCACTGAAAGAATCTCTTTAATTGGTGGGGCAGTCCGGAGGACATCTCCCTGGGATCTTAGTTGGAAGAAGACAGGCCTTCAGATACCTTGATCCCAAGCCAGTGCTTTAGTGCTTTAAATGACAAAACCAACACCCTGAATCAGTAGCCAGTGTAATTGCCTTAGTATCGGGGACGTATGCTCCCAGTAGCTGGCCATGACCGGGAGTCTAGCCTCAGCATTCTGCACTAGCTGCAGCTTCCAAGGGTAGCCCCAAGTAGAGTGAGTTGCAGTAGTCCAGTCTAGATGTAACTAAGGCATGGGTCACTGTGGTTGTATCTGACTGACCCAGGAATGGACATGGCTAACTTCCAGCCAGAGATGAGCAAACGCATTCTGAGCCACAGCAGCGACCTCCTTTTCTAAAGTGATTGCTGTGTCAAGCAGCACTCCCAATCTGCGAACCTGGCTTTTCAAAGGGAGTATAACCCCAGGGCAGGCTCGCGAACTAGGCAAACTAGGCATTCGCCTAGAGCAGGCTGGCCCTTAGGGGTGCCAAAATGCACCCACCCACCCCACCAAAAGCCCCCCTGCCTCTGCTGGCCAACCAGCCACCCCCTCTGTCCTCTGCTCAAACTTTTCCTGCGGCGCACATGCCCCGCCCTCCCCCGAGTCCACCCCTCTGCTTCGCCCATCTTTTGCCTTTTCCTCCCTGACGTGGGCTTGATCCCCGCACACTCTTGTGACTGAGCCCTGGATGTCCTGTCACGGAAGAATTCACAGGTGACGGGTAGGGAGCGAACCTTGCCCTTGTGGCCTGGAGCGGCGGCTGGGGTCTGACTGGCTGTAGCGGCCTGTCTGTCAGCAGCACTGGGTGAGAGAGGGAGGGCCGGGTGCGGAGAGGCCTCCAGGCCCGGTAGGGCCTTGCATTATTGTGGCGCCCTCGCAGAGACGGCCCAGAGGATCCCATCACCAAGGCGCGCTCTCCTGGGAGGCGCGCTGGGCTGGGCGGATCCTGCCTGCCGGTCTCTTCTCCTCCCTGCTCCACGGGCCAGCTAGTCCTGCCTACCCAAGCCCCCCTGGGACACCAGCTTCTCGCCTCACCAGCATTCGGAGCTCCAGCCCCGGGGGCCACCAGAGGCAAGCGCCGGTCTCCATCTTGCCCAGAACAGGTAAGTATTCAACGAAACACCCTGCTAAAGCGAATGTGCTATTGTCCTTTATCTATATTTCCTAGACACTGTATAAGTGTGTGTATGCCTGTGTTATTGTATGCTTGAAATACATTTAGTAAACAAAATCATCTTATACTGATATCAGTCTCAGCGTCTATTTGGTGTGTCTGGAGGAAATTGCACCCCTGTATACATAGATGCTTGCCCCCGTATTTGCCTATTGCCTGATTTAAGCTCATAACTCCCCATATTAAATAACGATTCAAGGCAATTTGGCTAACAGGATATGAGGTCCCTTCAAGGTGACACTCTGTGGTATGGGGAGGCCATTTTTTACCAGTTCCTCAGTTCCTTGGGGGTTGGGAAACTGGGGCCGGAGGCTGGTCATTTCCCACCCTGGGTGGATAAATGGGAAGCCTGGACAGGAGTGAGTCAGTAGGCTTAAGCTATTATTGCCCAGTTTAAAAACAGTAGTTGTTAATCACGGGGGACTGTATGTTGTTGACTTCATCTCTGGGTCTGTTTAAAGCTGAATCCTCACATTACTCCATCATCGTGCTGTAGTAGTCATTTACAACTAGGCTGTCCATGTAATGAAGGCCATTCAGTGGGGGGGAATGATTGCTATTGAGCGACGGTGATAGTGCAATATCCCAGCAACTTGTGAATGCATCCTAAGTTTCAGGAGTCCCCTGGAGCCCAGGGAACTTGGCACCATGGCCATAACATTTTTCTATATGAAACTATGTGTTATTTATTACTAACTATGTGTTCATGTTATTCAGTCCAGCCATTGACTACCCCTCGTGCTGTCACCTCTCCTCCAGGGACAAAGTTTCTGAGGGTGTTTGGGGCACAGCAAGAGTGGAGAGGTGATCACACTCTGCTGTCATTTTCAGTAGGATCCAAGCTACTATGCTTCTCTATGGGGTCCAAATCCCAAATTTAATAAAATCTCCCTAGGGAGATATGCACATCTCTGGGTTTCAGATGTGGAAATACGATTAGAGTAATTCAGTCTTTTGCCCATAATCTTATCCAAAGACGTTCACGGGAATCCATCTTCAGTAAATATTAGAAGTTGGACCCTATCAAGAGTCCATTCAAAGTATCTCCTGGGACAGATGCTACATAACCATGAGCTTAATCCTATTATTGTTGGACTTATTGTATAACTATATTTTCTCACTGCAGACCATGCAGTGCCAAGTTTAATATAGCATGACTTTAACTCATCTGAGCCAAAAAGTTAATGAAATAATTGCAAAACAACTTGGCATAATGCCTCAATTAAATTTTGCACGTTGGAAGCCTTTTAAAAAATAAACCACAATGCAGACATGGCAGTATGCTGGTAACACAAAAAGCTTTTACGTTTCATTTCTGATTTACAATGCAGTACAAGTCAAGTTCGATTGTTCTCTAAATAATTTGTTGCCATCTGCAAACTTTGTTACTCCATTGTTTCACTGACTCTAATTAGGGATGTGCACAAACCACATTTTTGCAGTTCCATTTGGTTTGCAGTCCATGGTCGAACCACAAACTGAACCATGAACCAATACGAACTGGGAGGTTGGTTTGCGAACCAAACCAGTTTGTATGGGTTCGTGACCCCTACTTTCTGCTTTTACTGCTTTTCACAGGGAGCAGAAAGCAGGGTTTTAAAAGCCATTTAACTTCCTGCTTTCTGTCCCCACCAAAAATGAATCTAAATAGCTACCTTCTTACCTCCAAGTAAATAAGAAACTATCTTAATATTCTTTCTGTAATTCTAAAGGAACCTTGAGTGTATGTGAAACGAGGGACTGATTATTTTGTATGTGTGACTTTGAAATTGCTTAGTAAAAAGAATATTTGTTTTGGAAAAACACCCGTGTGGTCTACATTATTGGGACTCTGGGTTCAGACACGAACTTGGTATAGCTGGCCAGGACTCACGTTAAAAATATAGTTAGCCGTCTGCTGTAGATAAAGCACTTGGCGTAACAGCTGAGTGGTTGGGAGCAGAAATCAGGGGTTTAAGTGGATCAAAGCCATTTCAAGCTCCCCGCTGCTCACCCATTTTTTGTGAAGAGCAGAAAACAGGGGTTTCCCTACTTTCTGCTTTTACTGCTTTTCACAGGGAGCAGAAAGCAGGGTTTTAAAAGCCATTTAACTTCCTGCTTTCTGTCCCCACCAAAAATGGTGGGGAACAGAAAGCAGGACATTAAATGGCTCCAAGCTATTAACTCCCTTGCTTTCTGCTCCCTTCCGAAAGTGGTGGTGTGCAGAAAGCAGAGGGTTAAATGGCTCTGAGCCATCTAACCCCCATGCTTTCTGCTCCCGCTGAAAATGGCAGTGACCAGAAAGCAGGCAGTTAAACGACTGCAAGCTTTCTGCTCCCTGTCAAAAGCTCAGAGACATTTAAACCTCTGCTTTCTGTCCATCCCTAATCCCAGAACAGCTACATTTTCTTAGATGACTTTGATATGGCGAAATTAGGCCCCACTGTCCTTTTAAAGCCAGGAAGCATGTAGATTTCTAAAAATGTTTTTTATTAATCCTGGAGCTCTACTAGCTGATCATTCATTTCTTACTCTGCTAACTCAGAGTGTTCTTTTGTTACTCTGCTAACTCAGAATAGCCAGCCAATGTATACTCAATGGATATTGAGTGTTGGGATACTGAACCTGCTCGATACTGAGGGCACATTGGCTCTGATAACGTGCTTCACACCTAGATTTTTTTGGACTAAAATTCGAAGGCACACAATAGCAATATCATTCAACTTGTGTGCATCTTCATTTGACACAAGGCTAGATCCTAGGAGGCCTCACATGAAATACCTTTCTTGTGTCTTTTGATTTCTTTTTTGAGCACTCCTGTTTTGGTCTTATATCTACTTTCCCATGGTTAAATGGCTCCAAGCCATATAACTCCCTGCTTTCTGTTCCCCATTGAAAGCACAGAACCAGTTAAACCTCTGCTTTCTGTTTCCTGTTGAAAGGGAGGTTAAATGGATCCAAGCCTTTTAACCACCTGCTTTCTGCATGCTGCTGCTTTCGGTGGGGAGCAGAAAGTAATGGGGTTAAATGGCTCTAAACTTTTGGCAGGGAGCAAAAAGCCTGGAGCCATTTAACCAACTGCTTTCTACTCATCAAAAAACAGCTGTGTTAAGAAACAGACTAATTTATGATTTATATCTGCTACACACAACACATGGACTGTGCACACACTTGTATACCATGAGCCTAGAGAAAGCTGTTTGTATCACCTACTGTGAGAGAGAGAGATTTCATATAGGGAACACTTGCCTGCATTTTATGTTAATGTAGCTTGCACACATTCAGCTCAGAGCGCTGATTGTAACAAAAGCCTATTTGTACCCTCTGTTGTTTGACCTCTGAGGAAGCCCCAATTGGGTTGAGATGCATTAGGACACGTTACTTTTTACTATATTTTGAGGCGTGTGTTGGTTCCTGATATGCTTTTAAATGTTTTTATAATAAATACATGCATTTTTATGTACAACTAATTCATATTTCATTTTAGATTTTGGCCCAGCTTTTGCTTTCTAACTTACCTTTCGGGTACTTGATTCAATTTTGTTGGGTTAAGTTTCTTCCCCTCCCTTTTTTCTACCATGCTGTGTGGAAGTACCAGCTGGCACTATCTATAGTTCCCCCTTCGGTCCTGGTGAAGGCAGGGAAACACTGGACATCCAATCTGAACTTGGAGGCACATGAAAAATAAATAGCTTTATATAAAGCTTACAAATAGGATAGTTTTCTTCCCCGCAATAAGGATCCTATTCCCACATCACTTACATGAAGACTAGACATGTGCTACAAGGGCTATTCAGGCCTATGATAGTATAATGCTGAACATAAAATCTGCTTGGGATGGATCTCAAGTATTTTTTTAACCAAAATAATGTAACCCATTCAGATTTCTTAATGTTACCAATTCTGAATCTTGCAGGGCACACAGCAAATGCAAAACTCACATGACACAAGTCCAGTGTGATATCTTTAGCTCATGACCAGAGTATGCAGCTGTATACCTGGCAGTTTGCCTGTTCTTTGACCTCCCTGGTGCCCTTTACCCTTAACCAGGAAAGCCAGCCTCAAAATATTAGTTCAAGTCTTCTATCTCCTTTCCAGTACCAAACTGCATTCAATGCCTTGGAGAATTACTGGACTGACAACATGGGAGAAAAATATAGCTCCTCTCTTACTGTGAACTTGATTACTGTATTTGTTATGAGTGACAAAGCAGGCCACCTATATGACCATGCAGCAGCCAAGCCGGGCGGTGGGGCGACAAAAGTGGAAACAGAGATCTTGAGTTCTTTAAACAACCTGGCAGATGAAGCTACAAAGTCCTCATCCAGATTGTAGGATTATTAGGGGGGATTTCTTGCTTTCTTGCTTCCTTTCATGTGTAGACAGCAAATATGTGAGAAGACATGATCCATTCATTTTCACTATTAATACAAGATCAAAAGTTACGCAGAATGCAAGATTTGCATATTCACCTATCCTATTCTGTGTTGGTCCAGACACCTATGTGAAAACATGGCTTAATTAAACTATGGTTAGCATGGCCAGCCAAACATAGGCCACTCTACTAACTGGTTTGTTAGGATACACCAAATCAGGATCTGATACTATGGTTTGAAATTGGCTTATTAGCCACAATTAGGGTTGCGAATCTCCAGGTGGCAGGAGGGGAGATTTCCTAGAATCACAACTGATTTCCAGATTGCAGAGATAAAACTTGGGAAAATAGCCACTTTGGAGGGTAAACTCTATGGTATTGTACACCACTGAGGTCCTTCCCCTCCTTAAACTCCACCCTCCCCAGGATCCACTCCCCAAACCCCAGGAATTTCCCATCCCATTACCGCGATTTGTTCCCACTGTAGATTTGATTGGAAATATTTGGGGTGGGGGGTTTGGGATGACCACACATCCCTCCCTGAACCACTGGCATCGTGCAACAAGGCTCCGGGCACCATTCAGATAGCCATGCCACTGCTTGGGTGGCACGGCTTGTTTTTTTTTTAAAAATTGGCTTTGTGCATGCACATATACACATGGCTGAATCATGGCTCCCACTGGGACTCGACATACTCCCTGGTTCTTGCAGGTCCGTCCCCCCCAGCCAGCAAAGAAAATTAACTGGTGATGCACAACTGAGCGCTGGAGTCTATATGTGAATTTATTCAGCGCAGGATTACTAATGCACACAACAACGAAAGCTTGTAAAAAAAATTGCAAGAAGGATGTTCGGATGACCTAATCACGATCATTGCGAGAGATGGCTGTCCAGATCAGCGAATTCGTGGATTCAAAGCACAAATGACCGGAAAGTACTTGATTTTTCTGGTGTAGGAAAACTCGCTAGGGAACCGGGAGTATTACACGAGTGAGCCCACTTTGGTGCAGGAGACGGATGCAAGAGGGAACAGTGGTGAAACCCGATCAAAATGACCGTGTGACCACGGCCTCAGAGATGACAACCCTAGCTATAGTTAATGTTAACTATTGTTACTCATGGGCTGCTATCAGATGTGCTGTTTGATCTCGTGTCATTGTTATTCCCTTCCAGACAGCAACATCTGCCTTCCATTCCCCAGTCGTAGGTACCCTGTTCTCACCTGTCTTCGAGCTGGAGTTATTTGGCACTGGGGAAAGTCTGGCCCTTCCCGGTGTATGCAGTGTCACCCTACATTTTCGGATGTCTGATCAATCCATCATACTCTCAAGCCACTTGGGAAATCTGAACATTCCCTCCTGGTTTGGGGCTTTTTTTTTAGGCAGTTAGGTGCACATAACTGTATATTCACCCTCTCTCTCTCTCTCTCTCTCTCTCACACACACACACAGAGGAAGGGGTTAATTTAAAAAATGGTTTTTTTCAGGGAGGGAGGGGGCAGTCTGAGAACAATGCCTGTGACTCCAGCTTTGCTTCAAACTTTTAAATAAAAATGCCAGCAGCACACAGGACATAGGATGAGGCTTCTCTATTCTCTCGCTCTGGCTTTGAAACATTTGAAACATTGAATTTATCAAAAGTAGTTTCAAAAACACTTCTTTCACACTGAACTACATATCCCAGCAGCCTCCTCCAGCAATCCCATTGGCCACCAGCTGCCGCCATTCTGTCAGGAGTTTGAAGCGCTGCTTCCCATAAGCACTGATGCGCATGCTCAAAAGACAAATGATTTTAAAAAGCTGCTCGACTGCCCCACTCAGTGGCTGCTGCATCTGATAAACCCAACATGAGGTGAAAGCTCATTGAAGCGGGTTAAGGGAGGAGGGTCTGATCAAAACTCTCCATTACAAAAACCCCTTGATCAATTAGAAGCGGGGCCACATAGGATCAAACTGCACGTCTGACTGCAGCCAGTCTACAAACATAAACAGCCTGGCTTGAACCCTGGTGTCCATGTTGCTGTAGTACAACCAACTGGCTCTTTGAAGGGGAAGAGGGGGAAAGAGCAAAGGTAATTTAATCAACATTTGCTGAGGCAAACCATGGTTTGAATAATCATCAGCAAGCCAAATCCTGGTTTCACAAACCAGCCATAGTTATGGCTTTTCAGGGAGCTGCAGAAGGAAAAGGTAAGCAGCAAAAGTCTCTTCCTCATACTCATTCCGTGGTGGTGATTATGATACTACTAGGAAAAAGGCTCATTGTGGAAGTAAATATAACGAACTCTAGAAAGAGGCTCTGGGCGAGTGCCCTGGCCTTGGACACTCAGTGTCAATTTGCTGTGGTGACCTCAGCAGGGTATAATGACACTGAGTCCACCATTTTCTCCAGAGGAACTGATCTCTGCTACCTAAAGAACAGTTGTAATTTTGAGTGATCTCCAGCCCTTACCTGGAGACTGGCAACAATCGTTCCCCAGAAGGGAATGGTTGGTTTGGAGGGTGGAGTCTATGGCTTTATACCTATCCGAGGTCCCACCCCTCCTGAAACCTCACCCTCTCCAGGCTCCATCCCTCACATCTCTAGGAATTTCCCCCCTGGAGTTGGCAACCCTATCTCCTTCCCAGCCAATCATCAACTTACCTTTATATCCCCCTCACTCTTCAGCTTTCCACCCCCCACACACCTGCAGCCTCTCCTGTGCTCTGAAGCCCTGACTGCTACGTCACATTGGCTGTCATACAGGGGCCACCTCAGCAGCATATAAGGATACGGGGGCCCACCATTTTCTTCAGGGGAACTGACCTCTGCCATCTGGAAAGCAGTTGTAATTCTGAGTGATCTCCAGCCCTCACCTGGAGATTGGACACATTTTACCTCAGAACAGCAAACTGTTTAGAATGCTAGAGGCAAAAGCCAATCAAGTCGCATATGCAAACGACCTCTGTGTTCCAGTTGGTAGGGACAGATTCTGAGTGAGCATGTGGAATGTTCTCGAGAAGTGCCACCACCATTCGGCTTTTATATATATATAAGGGAGATGCTGTTGTGGGTTGTTTTTCCATTGATCACCATAACTATCTAAAAACTTTACTTTTGCAAAACACTGAATTTAGCCATGAAAAAAAGGGAGAAGTATCTTTTCACAAGACTCCGTTTATGAGTTTCGCATTGTTACTGTCCAGTTTGGCTTCTATTGACCTAGTACATCACCCAAAGATTAATCACCAAACTTTGTGAATAGGATGGCCACAGTGAGGACTCTGATGCATTTTGAAAATTGTCTAACACCGTTGCTGTGTAATTTAATTAGTCTGCAACAGCTCCAGGTTTCCCAGTTAAGAAAGCTGCAGACTACACACGCTTACAACATGCTCTGAAAGCACACACACACCATTTTTATTTACTATCTAATCTGGTGAAATGCTTAATGCTTAGACATTGGACCTGAAATGCTGAAGCATCAAACTCAAACACACACACACACACGTTCATTCTCTCTCCCTCCCCCTCTCCCTCCCTCCCTCTCTCTCTCTCTCTTTCTTAAAAGCAGCTTTACAGAAGTAGATTGGCTGAAGTGAGTCCCTTAAATCTATTTAATGTAATGCTCTCTGCATTGGACTGCAGCCACTCTATGGCACGGCACAGGCATTTCTGAATCACTTTATCTGCAGCTTGTACACACATGGGAGAAAATGCACCTAATCACTCTAATTGTATGGCTCATGCTTGAACTGCACGGAACTCCTTTACGTGAGTTTGAGATTAACTGGCTTCCCCTCCCTTCCCCACCCATGTTTTTGGCTGCCTTCCCAACTGCACTTACTTTTTTCCTCACCCCGGTTGACTCAGGTAAGCAATCTCCTCTATGTGCAAGTAGTCTTGAGCCATACAACTAGGCAGCATTTCGCAAACATTGAAAGCAATGAGCTCTCTAGGTATAGAAACCTGGGGTTTTGATCAGATTTGAAAAACAATTTATAGATAATGCTGAACTGAGGCCTCTGAGCTCAGACTCCTATCCTCAGCTGGAAATGAGCCATTTTTCCTGCTAATGCATATCATTTTCAGAGTAGGGGCTGGCCATTGGGTTGCTCCCAGGATTGCCTTCTTCTCCAAACATTATGCAGCCTCTTACTAGGCTGTATGTAACATAAGATCTAAATGTACACAATGATGGATTAAAGTTACTTTTAATATGAAAATGCATTGCATGGTTAAACTTCTGAATCACGGTGTTTCAGATGCATTTACTTTCAACAAATAGTTGTGTTGAAAAACAGCAGTGTGATCAAGCTGGTGTTTTCAAACATTGCAAACCAAGTTTCATTATTATATATCAGTGCTCAAGGCTTATAGTGTATTACAGTGTGTTCTATACCATTCCTGGTCCCCTTAAAAACAGGTGCGGAGATCATGATGGATTTCCAACCGGAAATATATAATTGTGTCCAGAAAGTACATTTTCTCTGATTGGCCAGTGCCAGCTGAGGGAAATATAAGATGCTGAGGAGAGGGGGAGTTCATTTTAAGTTGAGCAGTAGATACTGTTCAGTAAAGTAAAAGTTCAGCTAAAGGAGTGGATGTCTGAAGAGTCTGACTAAAAGCCTGTCAGGCAGGTTCACCTTTTGGATAAAGGGAGAAACTCCTGCTCTTAACTATGTTAAACACAACCTGAAAAAGATTCCATCTAAGAATTCAGAGTCTAGTGTCAGCTTAAGCTGAAAGGTACATTTTCACACAGACGCCAAGAACTGGGGTTTGATATTTAGGCAAAGAGTGATTGGGTAGCAGGCTGAAGCTCCCAATCAGGCCAAAAGGAATTTGATTATATTTTCAGGGAAGAAATAGAAGTCCTGTCCAGTTATATAGGGAATTGGCACTGAGGCAGTCCCTGATCTGTTGTAAAAGGACTACTCAGGGAAAAGAAGACACATTGTGATTTCAGAAAAGGGGAAAGAATATGATACACAAAAGAGTGACTTTTCCAGAAAACCTGGAACAGTTAATAGGAAACTATATGCAGAAACATTGCAACTGAAACTTAAGTACTCAGTCAACCATCTATCACTGATGAGAACCAAGAATTTGTAAAAATAAGCTGCTACAACACTCTCAACTGAAAAATATACTGTTTTACCAACGTTTACCTGAGACTTTCCAGTTCCTGACTACCCCATACCACCCCTGCCTGTTATATAAAATTTTTATTATTGTTCACTGTTACACAGTCTCCAGTGCCATTTCAAGGAATCTAAAAAGAGAGCTCCTGTTTTCTCCTGACAAGTTCCTAGGCTGGGAAAAGCCAAATCAGATTCTGTCAAAGGGTGGGACATTTAGATTTCTAAAGCCACAAATATTATCCCACTGGGGGGGGGCAGCTCAGTACCTGGAGGGAACTAAGAATTTTGGCAAGAGGAATGTGACTCAGAGTAGGGAGAGTAACAGGGGGTCCATCATAGCCCCTCTGGTCACTTTTCAAGGTTGCCAGTTGCTCTTGTTTCCCACTACCACTCAGTAGTGGTGGAAGAAAAATAAAATAAAAAATAACGATGGGCACAAACCACATTTTTGCAGTTCAGTTTGTGGTTCATGGCTGAACCATGAACCGATACAAACTGGGAGGTTGTCTCATGAACCAAACCAGTTTGTATGGTTTGTGACCCCTGCTTTCTGCTCCCTGCTGCCTTTCCCGGGAAGCAAAAAGCAGTAGTTAAAATGATTCTGAGCTTTTTAATCCCCTGCTTTCTGCTTCCCGCCACTTTTGGTGGTGAGCAGAAAGCAGGGGTTTCCCCACAAAAAGCACCGGGTAGCAGAAAGCAGAGGTTTGGATGATTCTGAGCCATTTAAACCCCTGCTTTCTGCTCCCTGCTGCTCAGCTGTTTTTTTGTGAGGAGCAAAAAGCAGGGGTTTAAGTGGCCTGGAGCAAATCATGAACCAGCCAAAATTCATCATGAACTTTCGTCTGTGAGCCTGTTCATGTCCATCGGATTTTACCATAGAGTTTCTAGTGATTCCTAGGGATTTCCATTGCCAATGGTTATGCCCTCATGTCCCTCCCCCGTGTCTCCCACTGGCAATCCTATTAGTTATGTGATGTGATTATGTTATGTTAAACCACAGCAAAAATGGAAACAAATTTCCATAAATAAAAATATGCTAGACATTTACTATATTTTTGGTCAGTTGTGAAAGGACAGGTTACTTGGATACCAAAAATGAAATGGCCTTTTGTTACATGTCTAACAACACTGTGCAATATATAACCACAGCAGTACAATCCTAAACAGAGTTCCACCCTTCTAGGATCACTGAAGTTCCATGCTTAGACGGGTGTGACTCTACTTAATACTTCACTGTAAGTCATGTTTAATCTATTAATAGAGTTATGCACTAATTGCTAAGGGTGACCTACTTGAGAGTCTTTATGAAATGGCCACAGCCATGGAATAAGCTGAGACAGCTGATTTAGAGGAGGAGGAGATTTGATTTATATCCTGCCCTTCACTCTGAGTCACAGAACACCTTACAATCTCCTTTCCTTTCCCCTCCCCACAAAAAGACACCTGTGAGGTTGGTGGGGCTGAGAGAGCTCTTGAGAGAACAGCTCTGAAAGAATTTGTGACTGACCCAAGGTCACGCCAGCAGTTGCATGTGGAGGAGTGGGTTCAAACCCAGTTATCTCAGATTAAAGTTCACTGCTCTTAACCACTACACCAAACTGGCTCTCAATATTTGTTATATAATATGTTATGGGTTCAGAAGACATCAAGGACTACCTTCTCCAATGGACTTGTACTCTAAGGAAGCAATTATAAGTAGCCAACTTCAGAGGATGGTGGAAAACAGGAGGGCCTGGCGAGATCTTGTCCATGGGGTCGCGAAGAGTCGGACTCGACTGTGTGACTGAACAACAACAACAACAACTGCTTACCCAACTCTCCCTGGAAAGTGTTCTTAGCATTGCACTGTAAATCAGAGGTGTTGAACTCATTTGTTACGAGGGCCGGATCTGATATAAATGTCACTTTGTGGAGCCGGGCCGTGTGTGCCATAAAATGTAACACAAGGTACCAGAGATGTAAACTTTATAAAGATGATTTCAGATGCTGAATAGCAATAGCAGGTGTCATCAGATTAGGTGTGATATGCAAATGGGTGGAGATACCAGGATTGGTGTGATGTACAGAGTGTCATGAGCGGTGGCGACAGCGCTGAGACCCCACCCGGGTTGGCATCACAGCCAGTGGCACCGGCATTGCCAGAACCAGAACCCGGCCCCTCTGATTCCTCTCGAGTAGATAGCTTGCCAGCGCCTGAGCATGTAAACCCTGCACTTAGTCCTGCAGCAGCCGAGGAGGCACAGGTGTAATCAGGGAGCCTGCCTGACTCACCTCTGCAGGTGGTTCAACTAAGGGAGCAGCTTTGCACGCTGGCAGGGAAGGCGAGCGCTGAGTCCTGAGTATTAGCAGGAGCGCCACCGCCACCACGGGAAGCCCAGCTGGAGGCCTATATAACTCCCACTCAGGATCGGGCTCTCATGGAAGCAACGAGTTGCCTCCATGCGTGCCTCACATCCACCTTCAGCTCCTGTCCTTGGACCCCCACTCTGGCTTGGATTCCTGGCTTCCTGACCCCTGCTTTGGATGACTCATAAGAACATAAGAGAAGCCAATGTTGGATCAGGCCAATAGCCCGTCCAGAACAACTCTCTGTCACACAGTGGCCAAAAATACCAGGTACCATCAGGAGGTCCAGCAGTGGGGCCAGGGCACTAGAAGCCCCCTCTTGCAGACTCACGATTTGGCTCTCGCTCTGACTCTCCTGGCAATGACCTCGGACCAGACTTGACTTCTGCCTCTCGTCCCAAGCCCAGCCGATGACACAAAGGTGTAGCGATATCAGCATTGGTAATGAGACAGGAAACCTAGGTCTCAGTTTGGTACAGGAGAATTCAGTCCAGGAGGATGCAAAGAATAAATGGAAATAAATCTGAAGAATTGAGCAGTGACTTACAAATTCTAGAATAAAACATTTTTTGATCCTAAACACAGGACTCTCTCCCACATACCTGTAATAAAACGTTTTTTGGTCTTAAACACAGGACTCTTCCCCCCTCATCCCTGTAATAAAACGTTTTTTGGTCTTAAACATAGGACTTACTCTTTTTTATGCATGCTCCCTCTGGCTCCCTCCCTCCCACTAAAGAAAAAGTGTGTTTATACCTGGAATAAAACATTGCTGGTCTTCTTAAAAGTTCCATGAGACACTGTTTCCCCCCTCTTTCTGTCTCTTTCCCTCCCCTTCCCTCCCCAGAGGAGAGGAGGAGGAGCCCTCAGCCAATCAAGGGAAGGTTTTTTCTCTCTCCTCTGAAGCAGGAACTAGGTGAGACTGGCCAGAAGGAGCTGCGATGTAAGGACTAGGAAGCAGGAAGCTGCACACAACCAGTTGCTCTCAGGCCAGATTGGGGCCTTGCAGGGGCCGCATTTGGCCTCTGCGTTGTATGTTTGACACTCCTGCTGTAAATTCTTCTTTGGGAGTTCTGGTCTGTGTTTCCCCACCGTCTGTGATATCATGAGTGCTTTCATAGGATCCTCTCAGTAATGCTATGAAGACGATGAATCTATCCTATATTATTGGTAAGTACTTCAGATGCATCCATCTTCAAAACAGCTTACAATTATAAAGGATCTACAACTGTAGAAACCATGCAAAAAACTTTGGGCAGTGATTCTTGACTCTTGTCTTGGAGGTGAAGAGGTATTCGGAGCTCAACACCTGAAAGCATTTCTGCCAGTATCTGAAAGCCTTTCCCCCAGCTCTCTGGTGTTCCTGCTGCTCTCTTTATGAGAACACAATGAGACAAGAGGGGGGAATAGCCCCTCTAAGAAGTCTGCTGTCCAGCAACATCCGTTGTAATTGTCGCTAGTGGGCAGAGTTTCTTACTTGAGCAGGCCAGATGGAACATGGGCCCCAGTTCTTCTCTTGATAAGTGAAAAAAGATGTTATGGACATGTGATCTTAAAGCCTTTTCCTAGATCTCTGGTATTGCTGCAGCTGCTTTTTAAAGATCACCAACAACAGTAGACCCAAATCCAACTCCATTTTGCCTATCTTGACTACAGGATGCCAACAAGAAGAAAAAGCATTGATGAGAATATTGTGTAAACTGAACAATTGTAAACTGAACAAATAGCCTCCATGCTACTGTATTTGATTTCAGTAGAAAAGAGCAACAGTCCAGAAGTACCTTAAAGACTAACAAAATTTGTGGCAGGATATGAGCTTTCACGAGTCACTGCTCACTTCTTCAGATATCCAGTTCCAGTCTGTATGATGGATAATTGTGTCCTGAGTTGTTGATCACCTCTGCCATGTCTGTTTTATAATAAATTTATTCTGTGTCTGAATACTAAGCCATGGCAATGCTATGTTTCTGTTTGTCCAGGTTTCTATTAGTTCTCACCCATCTATCCATTTGCTTTTGAGGATAGGAGGTCATTAGGACTGAAGTGTAGGATGTTTTTAAAACCTGTCTTCTGTTTATCCAGGCCAGTTCCAAAGTAATATTTCCCACTTTTTTTTTGGCTTTCTTTTCCTATAATAAATTTTGAAAATATCAAACATGCAAGGACTGCATGATGAACACCGCATGATGAACATCACCTCACAAAGATTATCTGGAAGGTCTGTAAAACATTCTTGACAAACAACGGAAGCAGAAGTAATATTTATTTGTTTTGTACATAGCTTTCAATGCCATTTTATTCAACTTCAGATGCACTGTAAATCCTTTAAAAAAAAAACTTCACCTGGATCCTAGGCATAGGTCAATGCCATTTAAAAAACTTCACCTGGATCCTAGGCATAGGATGTGATGTAAACTGGAAAAATAGTGAAAAGTTGGCTGTTAAATGTTCAAAAGTATCTTATAAGGCACTTATGAGGCACTCAATTCTGAGGGTGGCAGGCTTAAGGCTCGCTGGCAGTGTCGTAGTTTGGTGGCACAGAAGAAACATACAATAGCCTCCCTCAGTGACTGCAAAGGCAATAGATCTGGGAATCTACATAAACCAGTATCTCTAGACGAACCCTCTAGGGTCACATGACTTCCCTGGCCAGGAAAATCATGGGCTACAGTGCAAACATTTCAGTAGGAATTGCCACTCATTCCCTCCTCTTACCAGTGGAGCAGGGAGGCAATGTTTGCTCCACAGGGCTCCCTCTTTGAACACAGTGTGTGACACCACTGGACTAAGGACACTAACATGGTATATTGGAGTATGCATCAATGTGAAAATAGTGCTTCTACTGTGCCCACAGTAACACATTCCAAAAGGATGCCAGTTGTTATGGCACTAGCTTGATCCAGTTCTAAAAATATTGGTGTGTGTTAGTGTGATCCTAAGCAAAGTCACACCCTTGTATTGAAGTCAGTGGGGTTAGGATGGTACATCTCTGTTTAGGATTATACTGCTAATCTCCTTCAACTTCTCAATGACTTACAGTTTGTTGCCTGAATTGTCTAGCTTCATAATATTCCCCATTCTGTCTTTGGCTAAATCAGCTCCATCATCAAAGCTACACAGGAATGTACTTCCAACCCACCAGATCCCAGCTGGGAGAGTATCAGTGAACAGTTACTGAAAAAGACTGAGCTGTCAAAATGCACCCAGTGCACAATAATATTGGGGGGGGGGTGTTTAATGAAGTTGACATGATTTCTCACATCTGGGATTTTTTCCTTACCTTCTGAGTTCATGATATCACATTGTTCTTACATAGAATTCAAGCGATTTCAAAATGTCCATTAGATGGCTGCTAATATTATTGTAAGTCACCTCGAACCAAGAGGAAAGGCAGGATATAAATGTTTTAATTAATAAATAAAATAATTAAAAATACATAATAGAAACCAACTCTCCAAAGCTTATTCTAATGTGTTAAGGACCAACAGATGTTGAAAAGAGAATGTACAGTGACAACACAGGCTGTGCTAGAAGTTATAGTGGCCACAATATTAAACAGATATTGGATATACCCTTCTGAGTCAGGAGATCTTAGCCATTATGTGTTTTATGGTTCCTTTCATAGATCTACAATAGCAAGTATATTGGGTACACATCTGACTACTAAGGCATAGAAATTGCTTTGGTGAGTTAGACCAATAAGTCATTGAGAACATTATTTGCCAAGGGAACATCTAATATCTCAAGTGGGTGAGTGGTAAACTGATAAACTTCAAATCAGAAGTAATTAACAAAACCAGTTGTGGGTTTTAATGTGTTTTTAATGTATCAGTGGATTGTATCTGGGCAGATTTGCTTGAATATTTTTCATATACTGTAAAGCCACTTTGTTGCTCTGAAACAAATAGTGACACTGTATGATCCACTGATCCTGGATCCCAGAAATCCAGTGCCAAAACACACCTTCTTGTTCTCATCAATTAGCTCAACCAGTGAATACTTAACATCTTTATTTCCTAACAGATCTTTTGTATATATGGAGCTCAGCTTTCTCTCTTGGTGCAAACAAGGTATTTTAAAAATTCCAAATGCAAATGATCAAGAAATGTCAAAAACAGAAGCCATTTTAAGAAGAAGCATATTGTAATTGTATAGCCTTTTCACCACAGCTGCAATTGATCTATACGTAGATTACATGGTTGTTGGGGGTTTTAAAGACAGAAAGCTGAATATTTGTTAAATCTGCTACCATTTATATAGAGGACATAGAGTCTCTTTGCAGAATCAGTACTGGTGAAAATATTCAGGATTGTAATGTAATATAATTCCAGTGGCATTGAATCACTTCTGCCCTGGTTCTTCTATTAGTGTAAATTCAAGCACGTCTTCCTGTATTTGTTGGGCTCTCATGCAACTGAGCAAAGACTGACCAGGGTCCACAACTTTAGTCATTATCATGTTTATTTTCTTAAGCGGAACTTCTATGAGGTTAACCTTGTGATTCAGGGCGAACCTGGGGTCACTGTTATGAAGGTATGTAGGAACAGAATTTCCTCTTTCACATGCCACCCTCTTGGAATCTCATTTCTGCCAAACATCTGAAAAGCAAAATTAGGAGTAGTGATTGGGAGAGAAGCAGACAGGGAAAGGATCCTTAACCTTTCTCCTGTCCTACATCTCTCGTTCAGAGGATATTTTTCCCAGCAGCGTCTCATAGATGGATGGCCACACAAAGATCCCCTTTGCTCTCCCTTCCTTCACACAGACCCCCAACTCTATTTCAGGGATGATACAACATAGCCACAAACCTCAGTGTCAATCCTTACAAAATGTCTGGTAGCAAGTTGTGCGCCAAAGCAGTATGTGATCATACTTAACCCATACTCAGTTGAAATTCAGCTGTGGCTTGACAGGTGGTGTTGAGGAGCCAGGGATAGTGTTTCACAAAGGATTATGGGAGGGAAAAATTACTTCCAGTTCAATAAAATTGGTCTAATAGCCGGGTTCCTTCTATAACTATAATTACACTGATGGGAATTTTTCCAGCTGTTTATAAAAAATGTAATGGGTGGTTCCCCCCCCCTCAAAATATCTGTCTCATGCATAGGCATATATTACTTAATTGGAACCACAACTAGGAGGGAAATATGGGCACTTGGCTTTTTCTGCTTGCTACTTCTGATGACCAGCCTTTGATGATAGAAGCACAGGAGGTTTTTCAAACTGTTGGGAGAGAGTTTGCTAGGAATTCTGGAGAGGAAAATATTGAAGAACCTTTAAAATATACTTTCTGTCTTTCTGAGTGATTAAGTCAGCAGCAGTACCTCCTACTGAGGAAGACTATGTCTCTATGCTGTTGAAAAGGTGTAACAGCCATGACAGCTTGTGCTGGAGTTTGAACTGTCTCCATTAGCCATGGCTCCTAGCTTTCCTTGCATGGCCTATCTTTCATGTATACTTCTGGCTTTGTTATGGCTTTGTTGACCTATAGCATTGATTACCACATTTTTGACTGCTGAGGTACCAAACCAGGTGATCTGACCCCACTCACAACAGGCTGCACATGAGCAAGCATTATAATCTACTGCAGCATATTTGAATAAGCAAAGTACCTCTGAGCTTACATCATGGCTATCTTGTGAGATATTAGAAAGTGTGAGGCTGAAGATCTGATTTGCCCAAGTCCACCCAGTAAAGATATAACAGGGCTAGAATTTGAGCCTATGCCTCCCTGTCCCAAGTTTGATAAATCACCACTGGACAACTCAGGCTGCCTATTTAAAACACTTAAAAATTCCACCAAATTTCTCAGGTTGAACTGGGATGTTCCACTTCACCAACCGCACCCTGCCTTTATAATTTCCAGAACTTTCAGATGGGCAGTGAAGATATATTCCTTCAACTACCTGATCCTCACTGGGACAGAACTTATGTTCACCAGGACAGCTTAGTCTCTGTTTATATGTTACCCACAGCAGGTTATATTAGTAAATGTCTGACATACTGGAGTCAAGGGGGGGGGACACAAAATAATAAAGGCTGAAGATGTGATTTGCCCAAGTCCACCCAGTAAAGCTATATTACAGGGCTAGAATTTGAGCCTATGCCTTCCTGTCCCAAGTTTGATAAATCACCACTGGACAACTCAGGCTGCCTATTTAAAACACTTTGTGAGGCTGAAGATCTGATTTGCCCAAGTCCACCCAGTAAAGATATAACAGGGCTAGAATTTGAGCCTATGCCTCCCTGTCCCAAGTTTGATAAATCACCACTGGACAACTCAGGCTGCCTATTTAAAACACTTAAAAATTCCACCAAATTTCTCAGGTTGAACTGGGATGTTCCACTTCACCAACCACACCCTGCCTTTATAATTTCCAGAACTTTCAGATGGGCAATGAAGATATATTCCTTCAACTACCTGATCCTCACTGGGACAGAACTTATGTTCACCAGGACAGCTTAGTCTCTGTTTATATGTTACCCACAGCAGGTTATATTAGTAAATGTCTGACATACTGGAGTCAAGGGGGGGGGACACAAAATAATAAGTTTATTTAACTGGTAGGAGTGGCCATTTTATTTCCAACACACTTCAGAGATTAATCTCACAAAGTAACAGACAGCTGAATATACACAGAGGGTATACACATTTACATTCCATTATAGTTGAGAGATTCTATTCTAGTAAACATAGCTTTTTGACTGGTAACTGTTTTTGAGAGGGACAGCACCCTGATCCTGCCTATCTATCAAGCCTCTGAAGTCCCTACTGGACTCCCTGTCTAACCCGGATACCTCCTAACCCCTCTCCCCCCGAACTCCACTGTTGGTCAGCTGCTCAACTGTCCTCCCCCTTCTTTTTCTAACATTCCAGTCTTCCCTTTTAAGGTGAATGGCTGTAGCCAAGGAAGGCAACATCTCCCTTGTCCACCATATCTACCTCTTATATGACTTTCTCATTCTCAGGGAACAACTAGACATAAAGGCATCCGTGGCAGTCATTTTAGAGCCTAAAATGGCCAAGTTAGAAACGCTGTGAGGGCCTAATCCTAACTGAACCTGCAGCATAGTGGGAGCAGACTCTCTTGTCCTCCTTCTGCAACACCTTTGGCACTTGGAAAGACACACACTGCATCTTAGGCTCTAAAATTGCTGTGGTGCCCTGACCTGGATAGCCCAGACAAACCCAATCTCATCAGGTCTCAGAAGTGAAGCGGGGCCAACCCTGGCAAGTACTTGGAAGGGAGGCCTCCAAGGAATACCAGAGCTGGGATGCAGAAGTAGGCAATAGTAAGCCACCTCTCTGAAATGTCCAGGCTCCAGTAGGGGTCACCCTAAGTCAACCATGACTTCTAGGCATACACACACACACACCAAAAAGAGAAAAAAGGGGGAGGGAAAGAAAATGGCTGCGACATCCCTGGGTCTGACCCAGGGACATCATCACATGTAGTTGTGCACTTATTCCTCTACTTCCTCATTCTGTGGCTGGTTTTATCACAGAAAAAGCTGTCCTTGGTAGTTGTCCCAGCTTACAGAACACTTCCTACTGCAAAGTCCAAGCCTGAGCATCTTCCAGAAGATGACCTCTGTCTGCTGGCCTTTAGGGTCAGAGCTAAACCAATGAACTTTTAATTTGATGAAATGTTACAGCTTTACTGAATGATGGAGTAAGCTTTTTTTAAAAAAAATTATCGAATGCCTCCATATAGCAGAGCACATCAGTACTAAGACTTGTTTGCTTTTCAGCAAAGGCAAAAAGTCTTTGTTCACTTGTGTTTACATCCTTCTTTGAATTCCATACTGGAAACCTTCCCAAACGGTATTTTTTAAAAAATTGATCATATATTCTGTCTTCCATCCAGAAAATAACATTTTGCTTAACCTTCAAATGACTGATTCAAGCTGTTTTTCTTCAGACTGATGTTAAAAGTGTTACTCACATTATTGAAAATTCTTTAATGCATTTGACCATATGTATAGAGAAAGAAGAAAACAGAGTGATGACTCATGGAGAGAGGTGGGTGAGCTGGGAAACATGGGATTATATTCCTGAAACTCTAATTTCCAATTACTTCTGTGGGACCAATAATGGTCTGATCCTATGAGTCATTACAGCTGCATGCATTCCAAATGTCCCTATTCACCAGGGACAGTCCCTGTTTTATTTTCCCTGTCCCTGATCAATCACTGCCCCCTATTTGTCTCCAATTTTCCCTTTGGGCAATGCCCTCTTAAAATACTGGGTTAGATCCAGCCAGGGTTTTTTTTTCACTCAGTCTCTCCCAGTTGCCCCCACATGCCTTTTGTAAATGTATGTCCCATGATCTCCAGGAAAGATGGTTGGATCCAACCCATTGTTTGTACAAGTTGCTTGAGGTGGTGTCATTCTTTACTATTCAATATTTGGTCATGAATATCTGAGCTGTAAATGCAGCTTCTGGGATATATCTTTTTGAACATACCTGTATTATATTATAGGACAATTATAACTTGCTATATATAATAAAGCTGCGGTGGCTCAAGTGGTTAAGACGCTGAACTGCACGCTGTGGAAGGTCAGTAGTTCAGCAGTTTGAGACCCGGGTGCCGCATGACGGAGTGAGCTCCCGTCTCTAGTTCCAGCTCCTGCCAGCCTAGCAGTTCGAAAGCAAGAAATTGCAAGTAGATAAATAGGTACCACTTCGGTGGGAAGGTAACAGCGTTCCGTGCGCCTCGGTGTTTAGTCATGCCGGCCACATGACCACGGAAACGTCTTCAGACAGCGCTGGCTCTTCGGCTTTGAAACAGAGATGAGCACCGCAACCCTAGAATCGGATTCGACTGGCTTTCGAGCAAGGGAACCTTTACCTTTTCAATATAATCTGAAGCCCAAAACAAACACCTTGTCTTTTAGATCAAGAGAGGCTAGGCTACTGCAGAGCAAATCAACACAATGTATGACGGACAGAAGAGAGTGGGGACAGGAGAATTCAGGCAGTGATCCTTAATATGAGAAAAAAAGTTAAGAGTCCAGGGGGCTCTAACTTTGTTCTGTTGCTCCAGACCAAGACGGCTGCCCACTTTGATCTACCTTACTATGAGAATTTGGATACTGCAAGCATGTTTCTACCTATGAAATATTTGAAGATATGGCACAGCAACCATTAGGATCATGTTTTAGGGAACTAATGCCAGCATCATATCACACACAGTACCTTGTGCCAGCTGTGCTACTGGTTGCACGTGCATCACAAGGCATGGCAGAGGCTAGGACTGGAAAGGGGGCAAAGCTGCCACTTTGTTCCTCTTAGCAATATCCTATAGGCCTCTATGGCAAAAGGGGCCTCATACAGAGGTTTCCCTGCCATTCGAGCACCAAACTGCCATGATATTTCTCCAAGCTTCCTGACGACATGGTTTCTTCACTGTTACTCAGTGCAGTCTCCATCCATCTTTGATCCTATCTGAGAAAAGATGCGAAAATGATGAAGAAAGACCACAAAAAGAAAATGACATTTCGAGGAAGCTTGGGGGTGGGGTGGGGACAATGCAGCTCAGCACCCAAATGTATTCATTTCATTCATACCCTACCTTTCTCCCTAATGGGACCTAAAGCAGCTTTACCTTGTTCTCCTGTCCTCCATTTCATCCTCACAACAGCCCCATAAGGTAGACTAGGCTGAAAGTACACTGGGGGAAAAGATCCCAAATCACACAACTCTCTCCAGCCTTGAAATAAAATGCCATCGGAATAAGACCCGGAAACATCACCATTTTAAAAAATTCTATTGGCAGTATATATCTGCAAAATTAGTTGGCTACTTTCTCAAACACTAAGAACCCCTTAAACGTGTGTCTGGGGCAAGACTGTAATTACTGTTGTAAATTATATCTAAGTAGTCTTTCTGTGATATAAGTTAGCTACACACTGCAGCAGTTAGTAGCAATACACACCACCCCGGTGTCCTGTTCCTTTTCTCCATTTATTGGCTGTGATAAATAACAGTTCTGTGAATGCCTTGTAAAAGTTTAGTTACTGCAAGTCATGCTCCAGGTCACATGAGGACACAAGCCTATGGCTTTTCCTCTGGCTCGTTTTCAAAGCTGCATATATTAGTTTGCTCTGGAGCCATCCTTCCTGAGCGAAGACAAAAATCTGTGAGCTGGAGGCTAAAAAACTGTGAGCTAGCTCACACTAACTCAGCTTAGAGGGAACACTGACCTGCATTATAATTTAACATTAAGAATTCCTTGAAGGGACAAAGGGAATTAAGCACACAGCAACAGAGAGCTGGATGATCCAGCAAACCAAAGGCGTACTCATACTCAAATTCAAATCCTTCCTTCAAGGAGCTCAGGGTGTTTCCCCATTTTATCTTCACAACAGCTTTATGAGGTAGACTAAGCTGAGAAATAGTAACTGCCACCCAGTGCATTTCATGCATATGTGGTGATTTGGACCCCCTCAATGTTCAGCAATTAGCTACATCGCCATTTCCAGTGGGCTCACCAAGTCAGTGATAGTTCTCCAGACCTATGCATATTTCATAGACCAGGACTTTTCCACTTTCTCCTCTCACTGCAGTCCTCTGAGTGTCCCCAAAATACTGTTCTTGGGAGTGAGCAGACCCCCCAGGAAAGGGGCAAAGTGGGAGGGAAAACCAGCAGGTGCCCATTCCCTTTTCCACAAATGGAAATGCCACTCCTTTAGAGGGACTGTGTGGCTGGATACATGCCAGTCATTTGCAGCAAAAAAGGAAAGGAGTCTTGTGGCACCTGTAAGACCTGCAAATTTATTATGGGATAAGTTTTTGGTGGCTAGAACCTGTTTGCCTCTGATGAACCGGGCTGTAGCCATGAGCCTTGGCCTACAATAAATCTGTTGGTCTTTAAGGTGCCACTAGACTCCTGTTTGTTTTTATCACACTGCCAGCCTCAGATGTTTTACCATTCATGCAAGATCACCTCATTCTTTATGGAGAAATCCTTAGTCCTACTCTCAAATTCCCAGGAACAGGGAAACCAACTTCCTTACATTTAAGCCTTGCTTCTCCCATTCCTCCCTCCTCACCATTCCTCGCCTTTACTTCCTGTTCTGTTGTATTCTCTAGTGCCACCATTTTGATTGTGCATTTCTTGGGGTACATTCCTTTTGGGGGTTTGTTCATATCTTAACATCTCTGTTACTACTAAAAGCACAATGCACATTGATGGGATTGTGTAAATAATCCCAATGTAAGCAATTGCAAGGATGAAACTTCAGTGTAGTATTTTCAAGATTGACTATTAATATTTGCATTTTCATTGCTCTTCTGTTATTATTGTAGTTTTCTTTTTTGATTTAGCATTAAGATATGAAGAGAATATCATGTGGGCCAGTGCAGTGGTTAGACTATTGGACTAGGATTTGGGAGACTCAGGTGCAAGACACCATTCTGCCATGGAAGCTTGCTGGGTGACCTTGGGCCGGTCATATCCTCTCAGCCTACCTCACAGGGTTGTTGTTGTAAGGATGAAACAAAGAATGCAGACGTAACCTGCTTTTGGTTCCTACTGGTGAGAATGGTGGGGTATAAATGAAAGTAAATAAAACAAACAGGGGCATCCCTTATCAAAAGGCTAATGTGAGCAAGTTCATCTGTTATTTCTGTGCTTCAACATGTTCCCTTGCTTTAAACAACACAGTGCCATTCATTTTAGATGTTTTGTTTCCTTATTCAGATCCTTGTAACAGCAGAAACAATACTGATGTCCTCCCAATTGTGTATATCAGGAAAATGCCTACATGCTCTTATAGGTAATACATATGGCTATTGGTGGTCAACCTGCCCTTGCTTACAGACAGATACTTCAAAATAGTTGCGTACCAACAACAATGGACTGCCTAAAAGAGTCACCAACCCAGGGAGCAGACCCTGCAACAGACATAGATGCCAATTTTGTCCCCATATTGACTCAAATTACTCCATGACCTAATACTTATTTATTTACATTTATAGTCCCCTTGTCTCATGGAGACTCAACAGATTACACAATTTAAATCAGCGTAATCAACCTAATAAGACGTCTGATAAGCAAAGTAATAGGACTAGAACTGCAGAAATCTGCAAACAAAGCATAAGTATCACCATCTTAGGCTCATCCACCTGCTCATTCTCTAATGAGATTTATACCACAGTGTCAACAATGCCCTCCTGCTCTGTGCATTAAAGAAACAGGTCAGTCCCTATGAACACATACCTGACGCTAAACATGGCAGCAGGGGTGTGCGTTTGGCATAAAACAAACCAGAAAATGCCTTCTGAGGTGTCCCCCTGAATGTTTTCCTAGAGGATCTTCCTTCTTTCTGCAAAAGCCATGCAACTTTTCCAATGCCACACCTCACCCCCTGCAGCAGAATTCAATGTGCTTTACAAAATATGATGCAATCCTCCACGAAGGCCTGAAACAGCATCTGCTGCCACTACCACCCACCCCCGGACATGTCTGAATGCAAATATAATATGCTAGTTGACATCTATGTTCACATATTCGCCTATGACTAGCTAAACATTCAAGAGATCCATTGATGATTGTTGAGAAGTCACCTAAATGTGGCTACCAGCATTCACTTGGGGTTGTACAACTGGAGAAATATACAGAAATAGCATACACAGCCACGTTTTAATACTAAATGCACCTAAGACTGCCAGCGTTGACTAGTGAATATTAACAATAGGTGATGGGAAGTACCGTCAAGTCACAGCTGACTGACGGGGGCCTCCTGGGGTTTTCAAAGCAAGAGACGTTCAGAGGCGGTTTGCCGTTGCTTCCCTCCGCATCACCACTCTGGCATTTCTTGGAGGTCTCCCACCCACCCCGACCCGGCTTAGCTTCCGAGATCTGATGAGAAAGGGTTAACCCGGGCTATCCAGGTCAGGGCTGGGCACAATGGGGGGTGGCTGCACTGTAAATGTACACGGGAGACAGAAAGAGTG
>NW_015171543.1:429408-461268 GCF_001447785.1 Gekko japonicus
CCCCGGCCTCGCTGGGCCCAGGGCGGGAAGCGAGCGGCAGCAGGAGCCCGAGCGGCAGGCAAGTAGGAGGCCGGGCTGGCCTTGCGCACACACCGCCCTCTCCGCTGACGGGGGTGGGGTGGGGTGGGGTGGCGGCGCGAGGGAAGGCGGGGGGGCTTTTGATATGTCCGACCTCCACCGCCTTATTCCGACTCTCCACCCATCCCAGCCTCTCGCGCTGTTATCGGGGTGGCCGCCTGGTCCTCGGTGGAGGAATCAGGGTTTGGGGGAGGAGAAAGGCCGCTCCTGGACCGCCACCCCGCTGCTTGCACTTGGTCGTGCTGTGGCCAGCAGTGTAGAAGGGAGACTGCCGCTTCTTCCAAGGACTGGCCTTTGTCACTAGCACCAACTGGGAATAGCACCTGTCAGGTGAAGAGAAAGAGCACTGGAAGTAGTAGCGCAGGAGGTTGTGTGTGCTGAGCGGGTGTTTGCCAGAGGACTCAAGGGCTGCCCCACTGGATTAGGCCAAAGGTCTTTCTCGTCCGTTACTCTCCCCAAAGCTGGAAAAGTAGTCTTTCTTAGAAGTTTAAAGCTGGAGATGAATTTGACGTGACCGGGGTTTTTTTTTGTTTGCTTGTTTTTGTCTGTCTTCTTTGTTTCTTTTGCTCAAGGAGATTTCGCCCAGTAACTGGCCTTGCTGGGTGTGACAACTACTGTTGGGTAGGAACCGCTTGCCCACGGGCTTATGTGTCCATGATTGCACCAAGGAGTTTTGTTTTAGTTTGCACTGTATTGTGAGAGTCATGGCTCCTAAGAGAAATCAGATATTTTAACTTTGTTTAGTCTTCTCTATAGAGTGGTTCCCAGCTGATGTCGTTTTGACACGGCATGGTGGGGGCCAATATTTTTAGACCCTAGTTCAGTAAAATAATTCTAGAATACTTACCTGTTTAGTGACTCCACATAACTTTTTACAGGTCTCTTGTTATCCTAGGGTTACTGCAGAATCCTAAGTATATATTTGGGTAAAGCACTGATATCATTTTATATAAACACCCAATATAAACACACATTTTATATAAACACCCAATAGTAAACACAGCTTATTCTTCGTATTCTTTAAAAAAGCCAATTTCAGACATATTGTGTGAATTTAAATCTAAAGCAGCCTTGGAATATACATGACTAGAATTTGGCGGCAAAGGGTCTATCTTGTACAAGCACTCTCTTTTTCAGTCACCATCCCGATGTGCCTGACAAGCCTGCTGCTTGGGCATTAAGGTGCTAGTCCTTTCCCACACAAAAACAACAATACTCACTGTCATACTGCCTCTGAGTATAGGGGTTCCATTATGGCCTTGCAGCCATTGAGAGGCTTGTCCTCCTCTTTGAATATCTCAGCTGTTTGCCATCACCATTTCTTCTGGCAGTAAATTGCATTAGCTATGCATTATATTAAGAAATACGTTATTTTATCAGTCTGAACCTGCACTGCTGATCAACTTTATTGGGTGACTCCAATTTTTTATATTATGGGTGAGAGAATAAACCCCTGGAATGTATCATAGCAATATGCTGAAGTTGGAAGCCTTCCTCCTACTTCAGTGGCTCTTCCTCCAAAGGAAGAGCTACTTAGCCTGGAGGAATGCTCCTTAGGCTTGAAGAACTTCCTGCAGATTAAAGTAGGATACAAGTCATTATGTGTAGCTGTTTTGTGGACATCATTCATAATTCAATATGTTTCTGTCCTCTACTTCCTCCACTCCCCTCAGTCTTTTTTATTAACTAAAAATGCCGAGTACTTTAGTTTTCTTCATAGGGAGAGTGCTCCAGTCTTTTGTCCTGTACTGTGCACCTTTTCCAGGTTTATGAGGTCCCTTTTGAAGTGGGCAATAAGAGTTGTGCATAGCATTCCAAATGCAGCTGCGCCATGCATTTTAATATAAAGGCATTAGAGTGCTGGCAGCTGTATTCTGACTTCCTTCCCTAGTAACTCCTGGCGCAGAATTTGCCACTTTCATTTCTGTTGTACATTCAGTTGATTTTGGTGTTTCATTGAGTTAACTACTGTAATTCCAGGATCTCCTTCCTGGTTAAGCACTGCCAAATCATACACCTCAGCATATTTGTACAATTAGGATTTTTTGTCCAGTGCGCATCACTACATTTGCTAAGCTTGAACTTAATTTGCCATTATTTTGTCATTTAGCCACCTTACAGGGATCTCTTGGAAGAGCTTCACTATCCACTTGGGTTATAACAGTCATTCATAACTTGGTGTCATTGATTCCGTATCAATTGTGATCAAGTTAAAAAAAACACTCATCCTTATTCAGCTCCTTAGTGGATCTCTTACTTACTTTGATCAACCGCAAACTCCATTTATTCCTATCCTCTGTTCTGTTTAACCAGTTACCAGTCAATAGGTGGATCCATCCTCTTACTGTATGAATAGTAACAGTGTTACTATTAGTAAGCCTTTAGTGAAGGACTTCCGAAAGCTTTTTGGAAGTTGAGTATATGGTCTTTATGAGATCACCCTTGCCTACATCTATGGTAACCTTCAAAGAGCTTGAAACAGTTGGTGGGGCTTGTCTTCCCTCACAATACCCTGATGTTTCTTTCTTTCCAAGACTTAACTGTCCTGCATAGTAAATTGCATTAGCTATGCATTATATTAAGAAATACGTTATTTTATCAGTCTGAACCTGCACTGCTGATCAACTTTATTGGGTGACTCCAATTTTTTATATTATGGGTGAGAGAATAAACCCCTGGAATGTATCATAGCAATATGCTGAAGTTGGAAGCCTTCCTCCTACTTCAGTGGCTCTTCCTCCAAAGGAAGAGCTACTTAGCCTGGAGGAATGCTCCTTAGGCTGGAAGAACTTCCTGCAGATTAAAGTAGGATACAAGTCATTATGTGTAGCTGTTTTGTGGACATCATTCATAATTCAATATGTTTCTGTCCTCTACTTCCTCCACTCCCCACAGTCTTTTTTATGAACTAAAAAATGCAGAGTGCTTTATTTTTCTTCATAGAGAGAGTGCTCCAGTCTTTTGTCCTGTACTGTGCACCTTTTCCAGGTTTATGAGGTCCCTTTTGAAGTGGGCAATAAGAGTTGTGCATAGCATTCCAAATGCAGCTGCGCCATGCATTTTAATATAAAGGCATTAGAGTGCTGGCAGTTGTATTCTGAATTCCTTCCCTAGTAAATCCTGGTGCAGAATTTGCCACTTTCATTTCTGTTGTACATTCAGTTGATTTTGGTGTTTGATTGAGTTAACTACTGTAATTCCAGGATCTCCTTCCTGGTTAAGCACTGCCAAATCATACACCTCAGCATATTTGTACAATTAGGATTTTTTGTCCAGTGCGCATCACTACATTTGCTAAGCTTGAACTTAATTTGCCATTATTTTGTCATTTAGCCACCTTACAGGGATCTCTTGGAAGAGCTTCACTATCCACTTGGGTTATAACAGTCATTCATAACTTGGTGTCATTGATTCCGTATCAATTGTGATCAAGTTAAAAAAAACACTCATCCTTATTCAGCTCCTTAGTGGATCTCTTACTTACTTTGATCAACCGCAAACTCCATTTATTCCTATCCTCTGTTCTGTTTAACCAGTTACCAGTCAATAGGTGGATCCATCCTCTTACTGTATGAATAGTAACAGTGTTACTATTAGTAAGCCTTTAGTGAAGGACTTCCGAAAGCTTTTTGGAAGTTGAGTATATGGTCTTTATGAGATCACCCTTGCCTACATCTATGGTAACCTTCAAAGAGCTTGAAACAGTTGGTGGGGCTTGTCTTCCCTCACAATACCCTGATGTTTCTTTCTTTCCAAGACTTAACTGTCCTGCATGCTTAATACTATCTGTAATATTTTCCACTAGGTTTCCCCAGAATGGACATAAAGCTAACTGGCTCTGTAATTTTCTGGCTTCACTTCCGGATTCCCTTCTTCTTTTTTAAAAGTATTATGTTAGTTAGTTTCCAGTTCTCTGGTAAGCAGGACTATTTTGGTGATGTGCAGTTATGTTTTTCAAGAATTTGTGGTAGGGGGTTGGAGTGGCATTTGGACCCAGTGTCTTCATGTCTTGTCGTTTCTATTTGATTTAGCTCTTTCACTATCCTGTTCATGTGTGGGTATCTGGTTTACTTAATACTACCTGTAATGTTTTCCACTAGGTTTCTATCCTGTTCATGTGTGGGTATCTGCTCAGCATCTTCTATAGCAGGGGAGGGAAAGAATTTGAGATTGTAATCTCCCTTGTCACCTTTAGCACTCTTTTCCCTTAATTTTTGAATGGTGATCCAGCTGCCCTCTAATTAATTTCATGCTGTATCTATTTTTAAAAATTATATTATTTGTCTGTTTTCGCAATATGCTTCTCAAATTATTTTGTCACTTCATTTGTTCATGCCATTTTCTATTTCTTCTGAACTCTCCCCATTTGATATCCATACAGGCTGCTAGTCTTGTTCTAACTTATAAGACTGCCCAAATAATATACTTTTCTTTTAAGTACAAAACTTGTGCTTTCTGTTTTAGGCTTTCATTTTTCCTGTATTTTAGATGGAAAAAAACAATTACATGCTAAAGTAGCATAGAGTGCAGCTGTTTGTAGCTCTCTTTTTAAAAGTTTGGGTGTATTGCAATTTTGTATGTTTAAACTTCTGGAAACTGTACATCTCTGTGTTCATAGGTGGACTTTCAAAATAAAAACGTTCCTACTACACTCCACCTTCTGCTAAACAAGATGGTGAAAATCATCTCTCCTCCTCCATCCCAGTATATGTTCAGAGGTTTTCTGCTGCAAGTGTATTGTAGGTAAAGCTCCCAGAAACAGTATTAGTGGAATGCTGATAATATATTGGGTGTCAGGGGCACCTGTGTATACTCCAGACTGCAAACCCCAAATACTACAGAGCAGAGATTATTGTTTCTCCCCTTACTAACCTACCATACTTGTTCCCTTCACTCAGCTGTCACCTATACAAACCACACATTCAGGTTGGCTTCTGAGTCATTCCCAATTACGTCAGGCTACTAAGTGTGCACTTGCCACCATGGGATGATTTTGAGAGGTATGAAGTTGCAAGCTCTCTCATTCTAGTATTGGGTATATTGTAATTTTGCTTATGGGCTCTTTTTGTAGCAGGAACTCCTTTGCATATTAGGCGACACACCCCTAATGTAGCCAATCCTCCAAGAGCTTACAGTAGCCCCTGTAAGAAGAAGGATTGGCTACATTAGGGGTGTGTCACCTAATATGCAAAGGAATTCCTGCTACAAAAAGAGCCCTATAGGAAACAAAAACTTGCATGAGAGTTCAAGTTTCATAAATATGATAGATAATGCATTCAGTATTTCAGTTAAGTTATAAATGTTGTTTACATTGTTAAAGCAGTAAAATTAATTCAGGTTTGATTAGAAAATACGTATTGCAAATATTTCAGTTTTTTCCAAAGTTTTCATTTCCTCCCCATGCCTTCATAATTTCTGGAAACTCCGTCTCTGTAATCCTGTGTACATTTAAAGACACTCCCAGCCAGATTAATGGAACCCAAATGAATACCACAATGCTGATGTGCACCCAGGTTACCCACCTGATCTAAGTATTGCAAAGGGAAAATGGAAAACAGTTCATATTCTTAGTGAACTTCTAGCAAACATGGCATGATAGTCATGCTATTGTTTGGTTTTATTATTTAAGAAAGAAGCACTACTGATAAATGGTGTCAGGTGTCCTTCCATGCCACTTCTACAATTTCTTACTTTTTTGGAAAAGGTTGAAGATTTCATGGTAGGTTGAAAACAGAAGTTTGATGCTTCCAGTTCCTGCAGTTGGTGGTGTAGCTCAAGTGGTGTCAGCCCATTGCAGTGTTCAGAGTCCCAGGTTCACATCTTCATAAGTAGATGAATTTTATGAGGACCCCTGTGATACTTTTTTTGAACACTGTCGTGCAGGAAACAGCATAAAATGCTTGACAGAATCATTCAATAGGGAAAGTGAGCTCTTTAAAAAAATCATTGCAGAGTTCTTTTGATGTTGGTTTTGCTAATGCAGAAGTTATATTACATTTTATAAGTCTCATGCATACATGTGACATAAATACAATTCTTTAACAACCCTGTCTGTAAGGCATTATTCTGGCTTCTTCCTCATTTTCTTATTTTATTTTATTTATTTTTATATCTAACTAATTATTTCAGACCATAATTGTTAGTGCTCATTATGCTGTAAACAAATGAATTTAATAATCACAGGTAAGTCTTCTATTTTCCCTACCCAGAACTGCATATTTAGAAAACGAAGGCTGTTTCCAGTATCTTGCAAGCACCAGATGTGCTGCTGTGATTGCATCTAGGAGAATCACCTGAAATCTTCTTGGCACCATTGACATGTAATGAAGGAGTAATACATCTGGCTTTAGTGGAAGATCTCTTTTGTGTCCAAATTTTATCATTTTCAAAATTCTGCCCCAAGACCAATGTTCCCTCTAAGCTGTGGAGTCTTGTGAGCAAAAGTTCTACTTTGTGAGCTGCTGGCATTAAAGTTGTGAGTGAGCGATTTGGCTACGGCATAAATTAGTTTGCTCTGGAGCCCTCCTTCCTGAGCTAAGAGAAAAATGTGTGAGCCGGAGGCTAAAAAACTGTGAGCTAGCTCACACTAACTCAGCTTAGAGGGAACACTGCCCAAGACTCCATTGCACGTGGACGCCACCACATACAGATGAAATCAGCACTGTGATTTTTACAGTACCAATATTGACCTGTACCTGATTTGTAATTCTTAACTAGTGTATGTGGGGTTAGGTTCCACTGATGTATCATTTTCATGATGTTCTCTTTAAATAACAGACACACTGAGAAATAGGAGCCATATGAAATGATATATTTCCAAACTTCATCTGTAATTACATAGCCTAGAGTCTTGTTCCACTTCTGTTGAAAGGTTGGATTAGAACTAAGATTGGTTCTAATCAATATGTTATAACAATCAAGATAAGAGATGCTTACCACCCTGCATCAGTAATTTTTCCTACTCAGTACAATCTCTCAGGATTCTATTCCTTCTAATTAGACTAGACAGAAGACTTCTCATATTTAAGAATTAAAATAATTGTATTCAACCATTACTTGTGGAGAACTGTTGGAATGGTAATCACACTATTATTAAAAAAATTAGGGATGCATGTGTATCCAAATGTTGCTTCCTCACTATAAGTATATGTTTTGCCAAGTGGGTATAATGAATCCTAAGGTTCTTTGATTGAAACAAACTGCATTTTGTGGCTCAAAAATTTTCTCTGCATTTTTCCTTGAGGCAAAACAGCCAAGCCCACCTTCAGTTGTAATGGTCAGTGTTAGTTTTGCTGATCGGTCCTTTGCTTCACCCTACCCTATCCCTGCCACACAATTTGTTGTCTTAAGGCTGTCAGAGTTCAAATGGGTGCTAGAACCAGAGCTTTCTCCTCTGTAATACCTTTCCTATAATGTTTCAGTAGGGAGCCAAGAAACATTTTTAGGAGGACCCTTATTAGTTTATTTATTTAAAACATGTATTAGCTGCCTTTCTACCTTGTGGAACTCAAGGCAGTTTACAATGTGAATAAAACAATGATCTAAAAATACGTAAAAGCCAACAATTTAAAATCACAATTAGGATTGCCAATAAGTAAAAGAATAAATTAGTCAAATTCAGTCCTAAATAAAACAATGTGCAACTGCCTCCTAAAGATCTAAAGTGAGGGGAGTGGGCACACCTTTGGGAGGTTGTTTCATGATTGTGAGGTTGCCACCAAAAAGGCCATTACATGTACCCACCAGATGAACTTCTTTGGTCAATGGGACAGGAGAGCCTGTGATATTAGTTCCTGGGCAGGAACATATGGGAGAAGACAGTCCTTTAGATATCCTGGTCCCAAACTATGTAGGGCTTTAAAAGACAAAACTAACACCTTGAATTGGGATTGGCAGCAGATTACAAGCCACAGTATTTGCTGTACTATCAGGGTTACGTGCTCCCGGTAGCTGGCCTTGCCTAGCAGTCTAGCCACAGCATCCTGCACTAGCTGCAGTTTCCAGATGCTGTTCAGGGGTAGCCCAAAGTAGAGCACATTGCAGTAGTCCAGTCTAGATGTAAGGAAGGCCACCTTAGGCGTGGATTACTGTGGCTAGATCTGACTGACCTGGGAACAGGCACAGGTGACGCACCAGCTGAAGCTTAGTTGGCATGGTGGTGCTGCAGATTTTTTTTTATCTGATAGAGACACCCTGCATTCTTGTACAGCTTTATTTTTTATTGTTGCTTTGTTTTTCAGTTGTGTTTAATTTTTGTGGTTTTTTGGAACCAGTTTGAGTGAAAGGTAGAATATAAATGTAAAAGATAAACAAGCTGCCTTCCAAGCAATGCTCCCTCTAAGTTGTGGAGTCTTGTGAGCAAAAATTCTACTTTGTGAACTACAATTAGTTTATCTGTGAGTGAGCGATTTGTCTACTGCATAAATTAGTTTGCTCTGGAGCCATCCTTCCTGAGATAAGACAAAAATGTGTGAGCCGGAGGCTGAAAAACTGTGAGCTGGCTCACATTATCTCACCTTAGGGGGAACACTGCTTCCAAGTCCAATTATAAAGAGACTATAGGTAGACCCTATTAATGAAGTTTTTTTTGTGATTGTTGTGTGTGATTCTTCCCCAGAGAATGTTCTAGGTTTTTTGTTTATATCACCTGGTTTTGTTTGTTTTCTTCCTTAGTGAGCCAACTTTTTGTAGCTGTTGTATTTGACAATCTGGTATTCAGATCTCTTATCTTGAAATTTTTGCTATTCTTCTTTATAAGCTCCTTCAGTTATGTAATGCACTCTAATAGGCCCTTCAGTCTTGTAATGCATTCTGTCTCCCACTATTTTAAAATATTTCTTATTCTTCTGCTGGGTCTCGGGGGGATACATTTTCAATAAAAAATGCCTAGGGCTGTCCATATCCGGCTAGTAAACGACAGTTCTCCCTTGTTAAATGTCCACCAGCCTATGTCCTCCTTTACCAGTAATCACTTATTTATCTCCCAATAACTGATCAATGTACTGAGTAGCTGTGACTCATTATCTCTTGCAGAATGCTATAAAAATGCTTTACCAGTCTTGTTGACGGTGCTCCATCCATAATTACTCTTCTGAGAGCCACTAGCTTCTCTGACAATACAGCTACTTAAAAATTGGCAAGTGAGGTCAGAAACAGAACAGAGCTGTATACAGGATGGTAAAGATGTTTGGAAGAATGCTCAACTAGTAATGGAGGATAGCTGGGAAGAAAACCCAGTTTTTTCCCCAGGCCCTTTTTGGGTCAGTGCTGTAAAAAACCCCTCCTGTGCAATATTTTCTCTTTTAGAATGAGTTAAATGCTTTCAAAAACACGGTGGGCATGCTATAGACATATACAGTTCTTAAATCTATGCATTTCAGCACCTAGAAAGATACCTAATCTTATGAGGGGAGCATGCAGGTTTTCACTGATTTTCAACTGTTGCATACCTTCTGTTGTCTTTTTGGCCTAACATGATTGGTATTGTGGTTGATCTTTTCACTTCCCCTTCAAACCACTGTAACACATATACCCACAGGTTGAGTAATGAGCGGCTTATTGCCCTACCTTGCTGGAGGGGGGAAAAGATCAGAAGAGGTAGGTGAGAAACTGCACAAAAGCCTCAGAGGAATAGCAAAAATTAAGGTACGTGTGCTGAGACAGCATAGGGTGCATCAGCTTTCAGTTTTCTCTAAAGTATTGGGTATGTTTGTAGTACTGCTTATAGAAAACTAAGGCATTTTTTAACTTTTGAGTCCATAAAGATGTGAAATGTTGCAATTTTATATGCAGGAGGAGGAGATATTGGTGGGAGGATACCTAAACCTAGTTATTATAGATATGGCCCTAGGCCTAGATCACTCCTCACCAAAAAGCCTAGGTAAAATCAAGACAGTCAATAAATTAAATCTGAAAAACCTGTTTGCCAGATGTAACCTATTTGACATTTGGCATCATCAGCATCCAAAGGATCATGATTACACATACATCTCCACCGTCCATGATGTTTTCACAAGAATAGACTATATCTTAGTCTCAAAAAACTACTGGATTGTATTTCTCAGTCCATCATTGGACAGAGAATCTGGTCTGACCATGCATGGTTAGAATGTGAGTTGCAATACTCGGATGTAAGGGTCCACAGGCCACACTGGTGCCTTAACAAAGCACTTCTAATTGATCAAAAGTCTTTTGAAGACATTGAATCTGAAATTCAGCAATATTTTTAAAACAATCAAAATTGTGGAGTAGATATTGATGTCATCTGGGATGCAATGAAGGATGTGGTTCAAGGAAAATACATCACCCTTGCATCCTTCATTAAAAATGTAGAGAGCATCTTAGGAATGAGCTGCTATAGAAGGTATCTTCGCTAGAAAGAAATCACAAAAGATGACAGTAAAAAAACTTTATAGAAAGCTATTGAAAGAAAGAAACTGGAAGCTCTTGAAACTTCGAAAATATAGAAGAACATCCTCTTTCTAAAGCAAAAATATTGGTACAAAAACCCATGGACTTTGAGGATTTTATCCTGGAAAGTGAGACAGGTAGCTGCAACCAGATTCATACAATTTGTTAAAAATACACAAGGTCATGTCTTTACTTACTCGGAAAACATTGTAGATTCATCTCTAAATTTTTACAAATCATTATACACATTAAAGACCCCACACGCACACACACACACACACCAGATCCCACAATTGAATTTCTTAGGTCTGAAAATTTAATAAAAAGGATATCCCTAGAACACAAAAATTTAATGGAGCAACCAATAACTACACAGGAGATCATTGCAATAATAAAGTCTTTACAAAATAACAAAGCACCTGGTAGAGATGAGTTCCTTGTGGAATTCTACAAAAAAAATATCTGTACCTACTAGCAGGACCACTTGCAAACATATATAACTCTATACTGGAGGAGGGGGAAATACTTAGAACCTGTTTGGAGTCTAGCAAACAAAGATCCAGCAAATCCGGCATCATACAGACTGATTTCACTGCTGAATCAAAAAAAAATATTTATGGAGGTCCTAGTGTCCCAACTTAATCAATTTATAATCACATATATCCATCCAGACGGGCTTCATGCCCAAAAGACATATGGCAGACAATATAAAATGTTAAATATTATTAATTTTTGTAACCAAACTCAAACAGTCCTTATCCTGATGTTAGATGTTGAGAAGGCCTTTGACAGTTTGGAATGGAATTATTTACACCTTTTATTGCAACAAATGGGGTTCGGACCTAAGTTCCTAAGAACCTTCAAGACTCTATGTGTGTATCCCAGGGCATCAGTGAGAATAAATGGCTTGCAATCCGACGAGTTTGTTCTCCACCGGGACACTCATCAAGGATGCCCCCTATCCCCACTGTTGTTTGCTATGGCCATGGAACCACTAGCAGGCCTTGGAGCTAACTCTGTGGTTAAAGGATTTAAAGGTTAAAGGGACAATCTTAAGGAGGTGATCTCATGTATTTATAAAATGTTAATTGGTTCGAAGTCACGAAAACCCTTAGCATATCAGAAAACTTGGCAACTGGATTGTTCATGGTCCTTTCACATGGGAACAGTGGACAAGAATATGAGTTCTAATACACTTCAATCGAAGTGTGTAAATATCAGAGTACAACAGATAAAAGTTTTGACATACTGGTATGTGACGCCAGCATGAGTACATCACGTTAACTCAACTCACCAAAGCACTTGTTGGAAGAAGTGTGGAGAAAGGGGTACTTTTATTCATTGTTTTGTGGGGTTATAAATTTATTAGAAAATTTTGGACCAAGATAGTGAAACGTATAAAATTAATAACAGGTGATGAGGTCTACGTGCTTCCAGAGGCCATATTATTGAATCTTTGGAATGACTCTAATATATGCTCCCCAAACCGAAATCTAATTGTTGTTTTATTGACAGCTGCACAATCTGTAATAGCATCCAACTGGAAAACCGTTCATTCGCCAACCATCGCACAGTGGCACTGTAAACTGTGGGATTATTTTATAATGGCGAAGAGAGCAGATCAAGTTTCATTGTCAGAGACGATTCATTATAACTCCAAATTTGTGGAACAATGGTTTCCAGTGTTAGAATACTTGACGTGCAATGACACATTAAAAGAAGTAGTATAGTCAAAGCAATATTATAATATATTAGCACATTTTTGAACTATCAGTATTATCAGATTAATTATTTCTGCACTTTTATTCTTTCTTTTGTTCAATTCTTGGTAATTGTAAATTCATAGATTTACCTATAGAATGTACAATATATGTTTGTCATATGCTTGCTAAGGTTAAAAATTATGCAGTTTATGTTGTTAAAGCAATAAAATTAGGTTAGGTTTGAAAGGACAAAAAGTGTAGCATATATTTCAATTTCCCCAAAAATTTCCATTTTTTTTCCTGCAAAAAAACTGGTGTGGGGGGTTTCCCATGGCTTCAGAATTCCAGAAATGTTGCCATCTCTAGATGGGGCAAAAGAATGCTTCATTGGTCTTCAAGGAGGATTTGAACTAAGAGTATTCTGGGCATTTAGAAAATGCAAAGGAAGGTACTGTGGTAGTAGAAATTTTATTTACTTAATTTATTCATTTAAAATATTTATATCCAGTCTTTCCACAATGCCCAGGGCAGTTTACAAAATATAAACACACACAAAAATATAGTTCACGTCATAATAAAGCTGCAGTATTGTCACTACCATCTGCCAGAGACATTCATTAGTTATATCCACTAAAGATGCGTCAGACAAATTCTGTGTACTTTTAACAGAAAGTAGAGAGCTTTTCATACCATATTTAACAGGCTGTCCCAAAAGTGAGTGTGCAGCAACTGAAAATGAGTGTTCATGGGCTGTAGCTCAGTGGACTTCCCAAGCCGAAGGGACTATGAGAAGTGAGGTACCTGGTAACCTGAACTGGTGCATGGGATGATGTAGGGGAAAGAAAACAAGGGTCCGGTAGAATCTGAATTTGTATAGAGTGGGTGGGAAGTTTGTGTATGGGAAGAAGAGAAGAAAACTGTAAGTAGTCAGAGGTAGACACTCCCAGTTTGGAATAAGTGCAAGAAATGACTTAAGGGGGAAAGTGATGCTACTGCAGCAAAAATATGAGGCATTCCAAATTGCCTGAATGCATGCCAGGAGGAAGAGCCAATGAAGTGGAAGTTGCACTAGGCAGGACACAGGATACTCAGAACATTGATTGGTACATATCGCATATGTGTGCAGAAAGGGCAGATCTTGGAAATATTTGCAAGGAACAAGAAATAGAAATTCACAATGTCTTTTGAACTGAAAAGGAAAGGGGTAAATTTAATTGTGAGGCTGAAATACCAGGCATTTAGAATCCTTGTGGGAATAGGAAAAGTAAGAAATGTCTTTCTGTAGTCATCTTGGCACTGCAGACCTGACTGGTAATACCTAGATTATTTCCTCATTGTCCAGCCTGCTAGTTCCGGTTTTCCCCATTTCTGGTAGCCACCTGCCTCACTTCTGCTGGTGGGGGCACAGAGAGCATGGCTTTTTCAGTGGTAGTGCTTCTTTGGATAGTCCCCCCCCCCCTTGAGGCTCAACTGGACTGGCACCTCCTTTACTGTTCTTCAGGCACTGTGCCACAATGTTTCTCTTTAATCAGGCTTAATGGAAGGGTTCCATCTTTTTTAGTTATGCTATGGTCTACTTCCAACCTGAGGACTGTTTTTTGGGTTTAATTCTAGGTTGCTTAATATTTTTATGCCCCTGGCAGGCGCTTCACTTGCTTTTGTGGTTTGTTTTGGGATTGATAATTTTGTGATTGATTTCATTTAATTTAAGTCATTTTGAACAGGTGTCTGAAGAGATGGCATATACATTTCTAAATAATAAAATCATAATCCAGTTCTTTTGTAAATATTAGCATAGTTTTTGCTATTTCAGTTCTGTGGAATTTGCCTATTAATGAGAGATGCTTTGCTTCAGATTATTCAAATTGATTTTAATTTTTATTTAATTTTCAAAATGCTTTCGATGAATGTTGTTAATGTACAGCTTTTAAAATATTTAAACAAGAAGAGTCATAGTGACAGTTAATATTTTATCATGGAATGTTGGAAAACATCCAGCTTTTAAAAATAGAACATAAATTTTAGGTCTTGCTCACTGTTTGGTTTAGTAGATTTGCTCAATTCATATGGTCTACCAAACTTGGATATGGGAAAATACATCACTCTTGCATGCATTCTACTTCTCTAATGTGCTTCAATCCCTTTCTTCACTTTAGCATTTCTTTTAACCATAGTTTGTTACAGTGTCTGAATTGGGCATTTTGGGGGGTATTGCTATCCATAGTTTGCTTAGTATGGTTATTATGCCAAACTGGTTAAAGAGCGTTTAAAAAGGGATGAGGCAGTCCACTTGTGAGAGGGGAGGAGGGAGCCCATAGAACGTGGCATTTGAACTAGGTCAAAGTTATAATGCCATATAATGCTGCACTTTTGATGCTTATACAGGAGTAATCTTAATTTCTTAGCTTTATTTATTTATTTGATTTCTATCCCACTCTTCCCTACTATTGGAGGGCTCAGAGCAGGTAACAATATTAATATAAACAAAAGTATAATATAATTAAAATAGTAAATTAAAAAGTATAATTTAGTTAAAAGGAGGCAGTGGTGAGACTGCTCTTGAAAAAGCCATCTTTGATCCTAGCCAACTACCTACCGCCCAGTGTTGAACCTTCTATTCCTGGGCAAGGTAGTTGAGAGAGCAGTAGTGGAATGGCTCCAGACCTTCCTGGATGACTCCTCTCCTCTGTACTGGATCCATTCCAGTCCAGCTTCCACCCTGGCTATAGGATGAAGAGGGTGCTGGTTGCCCTCATGGATGACCTCTGGAGACACCTGGATCATGGTGGGTCACTGCTGCTGCTTGATCTCACCACAGTGTTTGACACGGACGATTACGATCTCATGACCCACCACCTTGCCAGCACAGGAGTATGAGGAACCGCCTTGCAGTGGCTAGTCTCCTTTCTCCATGGTCAGAGACAGAGGGTTGCACTTGGGGAGAGGGTTTCTCCCCAATACCCCTTGGTATGCAGCATCCCTCAGGGGGCAGTCCTCTCCCTGATGTGAGAGCAGCCAATGCTATTTCCATCCCACGGCCAGGGTGGAAACTGGACTGGAATAGGTCCAGTACTGATGTGTCCTCCAGAAAAGTCTGGAGCTGTTCTGCTGCTGCTCTCTGAACTACCTTACCCAGAAACCAAAGATTCAAAACTGGGTGGTAGTTGGCTGGATCCATAGGGTCCAGAGATAGTTTCTTTAAGAGCGGACTCACCACAGCCTCCTTTAAAGCTCCTGGGAAAGTCCCTGAGCTCAGGGACAAATTTATGATACCTGCCAGGGGGGCCCATATCCCATCACCACTGGCTTTCACCAACCGTGACAGGCATGGGTCCAAGAGGCAAGTGGTGGGCTTCACAGCACCCAGAATCCTGTCAACCTCGTCCTGAGAGAGTCCTAGAGTTACCCACTGTCATTTCTGCGTTTCCCTTGCAAGTGACAACATCATGCTCACAATGTCTCTGCCCCTAACCTTCCCGCTGGTTGCCAGGCTCGGTTTGGCAAGAGCTACTAATCCTTTATATGGTTTTCAGAGTCTCCTGGACACAAGTAGCTTTAAAGGCTCTTTTTTATCTGTCCCTCCCCATCATGATTGTTTCTGTCCCTTTCATTAACTGCCCATTTCCGGTCATACAGTGTTACAAACCAGTTCTGGGGTGTGCGCAGCTTACAGACCTTTATCATCCTTGCCTTTTTCAGGCTTTGCCGGCTCCTTTCCTGCAGCAAGGCAAAAAATATAACCACAATAAGAAGAAGAAGAAGAAGAGAAGAGATTGGATTTATACCCCGCCCTTCACTTGGAGTCTCAGAGCGGCTTACAAACTCCTTTCCCTTCCCCTCCCCACAACAGACACCCTGTGAGGTGGGTGGGGCTGAGAGAACTCTGACACAAACTGCTCTTTCAGGTACAGCTGTGCCAGAGCTTGTGACTGACCCAAGGTCACATCAGCAGGTGCAAGTGGAGGAGTGGGGAATCAAACCCAGTTCTCCCAGATTAGAGTCCGCACACTTAACCACTACACCAAACTGGCTCTCAAACTGAGATGTCCCTCATAGCAACTCTAATGCTGAAACTGCACACGAGCTAAGGGGTAATTGCGATACCTGCTGCTGGAGCGCCCTGAAACTCTTGATGGTTGCACCATTGTTTTGCTACTGTAGTCCCATTTGTGTGCTGCTCAGCCTTTTGTGAGTGTTTGGCCATCTCCCATCTCAGCCAAGCTGATTCCCCCCATGATCACCTTACTGCTGCATTGGACCCTGCTCATATTTTTCTGTTTGCAAGCTGGTTGTCTGTATTTCTTTTTGCCGTCAAGTCGCACCCCACTTATGGTGACTCAGTAGGGTTTTCAAGGCAAGAGATGTTCAGGGGTGGTCTGCCATTGTCTGCCTCTGTGTAGCAACCCTGGTATTCCTTGATGGTCTCCCATCCAAATACTACCCAGGGCCGACACTGCTTAGCTTCTGAGATCTGATGAGATCATTGGTAATAATAATAATAATAATAATAACTTTCAATTTATTAATCGCTTTCTCCAGTGGGCTCAAAGCGATTTACAGTTACACATTTTAGACAGGGGACTAACAATGTTCATAGGGGACAGGGAAGACAACATATATTCATTTAATTGCACACGCCGTCACTGCACGGTGTAGACGTCTTCTGGCTTGGCTCAGTCATTTTCCGAACGGCTGCTGTCGACCAGGCTTCAGGACCCGTATGTCAGTCGCCACACTGCCACTGCCTGGCCGGAAACATCCACTGCAGGGGTTTTTGTAGCCGAGAAGTTCTTCCGCCTTTTCCGAACTTCGACCAGGATGTCCCGACCGTCAGCTAATACCCTCCCACAAGGGAGATTGGTGTGCCCACCCTCTCTAAAGAGTGGTTCCCATTTTATCTACTCGCCGAAGCTTTCGAATCGCTGGGTGGAAGATGAGCTGGGGACAACAGGCTGGCTGCTCACACCAGCGCAGGGCTTGAACTAACACAGTACGGATGTTAAGACAGTGGGATATACCCACTGTGCCACCCACTGGTTCTGGTAGAGCGACAAGATTCTGTTCGCAAAAAAGTTTGTAAAGGCCTCAAAGCTAATGTCCAAATTTCTGATATTTTGGATTTCCTCAGAGAGGGATGTTAAAGACCTAATTACCCTAAATAATTGTGCTGGGTGAGAGCTAGCAGATGTGATGGAAGCAGTGTAAAATTCCTTCTTCGCTGTTTTCACTGCCATCTCATAGAACCTCATAAACCTCCTGTAGGATGTTCTTGCAGCTCCACCATGAGTCTGTCACCAAACTCACTCTAGCCATATAAGCTCCTGCTTCATTCTCTGAAGTGCTGAGTTGTACCAAGGAGCTAATTTGGTGTAGGCACAAAGATGATGTCAGGGAGTGATCTTGTTGGTGGCTTCAGATAAATGGCTATGCCAGTCTTCTACCAGCACATCTAGCAAGTTGCTAGGGGGCATCGGATCCCACAGAGCATTATGGAATCCTATTGGGTCTGTCAGTCTCTATGGGCAAGCATAAATCCACTTGCCACCTAAGCAGGGAGGGTTTGGGGTACCCAGACATGCCTTCAAAATGAAATGGTCTGACCACAACACTGCATCAATAGCAACCAGATCCACATTAATTTGTATGCCAAAGATCAAATCTAGGGTGTGGCCCACTTGATGTGTGGGGTCTGATACAATCTGAGAGAGTTCTAGTTCTGCCATGGAAGACACCAGATCCATTGCCTGAATGTAGGCAGCCTCATTGGCGTGAACATTGAAATCCCCCAAGATTATAAATTTGGGAAACTCCAAAGCCCAGCTAGAGACCGCCTCCAGCAGGCTAGGCAGGATATCTGCTGTCACACTAGGCAATTGGTACACCAGCCAGGTAGCCAAACTCTCTTCAGCATCCAACACTAGGCCTACACAATCAGTGCCGGAGATCTTTGGAGCGAGGAGTGGTCTGAAGACAAATGACTTATGTATTGCCACACATACCCAGTCCTTTTGTCCATGACTGATGGAGGACCACGAAACCTGGGGGAGTCAGCTGTTTCAGGGCTACAGTTTCGCCCTCCTTCACCCAGGTCTTGGGCATGCATGCCAGGTCCACTCTTTGCACTGCAAAATAATTTTGTAGTGTTGTGGTCTTATTATTTGTGGACCTGGCATTGCACAATGTCAGTGTTGAAGAAAGGTTTCCTTCCCTAGCCTCCCTACCAACATGTCTTGGGATGGGAAGAAGGTTGGAAAGAGACTGAGCCTGTGCACATCTCCGCCTCTTTCCTTTGTAAAACCTAGTCCCACCACCATACCTCCTGTGTCCCCCAGTCACTCGGATCCCGGACTCCGTGGTAATCTCTCCAGTTCCGTGGTAATCTATCTAGATATATATGTCTTGGAATAGTTTCCCAGAAGCATTGGGTGTGGTGTAAGAACAGCTTGTTTCATGTGTTGTGCGGACTGTGGATTCAGTTACATCTTGTTTGAGTCTTTTTTGCTTACTCAAGGTTTGTTACATAGGGATGCTTGAACACCTTCTGGTTGACTCATATTTTGCTCACCAGTGGCTATCAGGCAGCCAGTTAATTGACAGGCTGTTCACAATCCATTCACATCAGTTCATAGGAACAGGATACTTGCAGCCATCAAAACCTCACTGCTAGTGGATGAAGGATCAACTGGGAGTCAGCTTCTCATTTGCTGCTGGAGAAATTTTGCAGCACACTGGAAAGTACTTTGGGTGGGGGATCAGGAGTCAGTAGCCAGCTCCCGCCTGATTACAGAGATCAGTTGAAGTTGAGTTCTTCTGGTCTACCTGACTGGGAAGTGTAGATCTATGCCCCCACCACCACCACCATGAGAGTTTGGGCCAAGAACAGGACCACATTTTCCCTACCTACCCACTCCAACCCCAAGCTGTAAACTTGGATTGTCCCTGTTCTTCTGAAGCCTAGCCTATCTGACCCAGTTTAGTGGTTTAGGGTGGAAACCGCAGAATGGGCGGCTGAGAATAGGAGTAATCTCCCATTTTTTACAGTCCAAGGTGACAGATTGAGGGTGGAGAGAAGCAATGTGAAGTTCAGTATTAAGCATTCTGAAATTGTAAACTTAAAATTTACAAAGGTTGTCACGCTGTGGGGGAGAAACATGTGCATGTGAGAGGACTTGCCACATTGGTTCTCCTTCCACCTGCTATACAGGGAAGTTGGGATCACCCAAGCTCTGATGTTTGCCTTTTCTACAGGTGGCATGGGGCGCCGTTAAGGCCTCCATGCATGTGTGTGGGATGTGTGTTTTCTGGCTCCTTCCCCACTTTATCCTGTTCACTATCCAGTCTAGCCTAGCCAGGAGGTTCTAGCCTATGCGTGGAAGAAGTAGCTAAGCATGAAGTTGTGAGACTCCTTGAACGCAAGTCTGAAGTCTTAAAAGAGAGAGATCTTTATTTACTATGTCACAGCACAGTGGGAAGAAAGGAAATAAAACATATGAAGCCAAACTGAACTTTACAGTTACTGGGTTTACCATGGTTATCAACTGCTGTGATGGACTGGTGGAACATTGAAAATACAGGCTGATCCAGGCAGACATCACTCTATTCCCCCTCTGCCCTGTCCCAATTCCTCTCTTGGCTTGAGCACTCCTGGTAGGGTGTGCAAGTCTTTTAACCCTTCCTGCCCCTGCTGGGTGGGTTTCCTTTCACCCTATCACAAGTTTGGGAATGAAATCCCATATGGATAACTGCCCTCTTTTCTCCAGTCAACTTAGGGTACACATCTGCCCAAATAGCCAGTTTATAGCCCCTCTCCTGGAGGAAGAATGTTTTTTCATTCCCCTGTCACAACATGGATAGCTTTCAGACATAATATTTTAGAATTGCAGTGCATGTGGTTTTGCTGGTCAAGTAAGTTTGTAGAGTAAGTTTACATCGAATGGCATTATCTTGTCTGGTATTTTAAGCCACCATTTTAAAATATACATATGTTGTATCGTAGGTCTGTAACCTGTTGAAGAGCACTTGGTAGCTTGCAAGACCAGTCCACTGAAGTGCTGCTAGAACATGGTATGTGAAAAAGTCCCATCTTAGATGTTTTGTTTCTTGTTGTCTTAAACCTGAAAGATAATACATTTATATGAGTAGGAGTCATTTTTGTATATTCATGCAGTGGGTTATTTATAATGTACACTTATTAGAAACATCTAATTAGACATTTCTAATTGCAAGTAATTAACAGTCTGGCTAAATGAGTAATGTATTCTGTAAGTTGTTGCATGAACCAGAGTAAGTTGACTACTGCATGCTAGTTGTTTGTGCATAGAATACAAATTGAGTCAGCCTGTCTTTTATCTTAACTGTCACATGCCTTGGTAGTATGGATAAATGATGTACCTTCCCTAAATCTAGCATTTTATTTTTCTGTGACTGTCTATTTGAGTATTCTGTTCTTATGCTATATTTTTTATCTGTTGATTAAGTGTTGCAGGAAAATATCCAGTCCCAAGCAAATGTCTTAATTCATAATATTTTGTTGTCCATATATAATAACTTTAGTTTTGGTCTGGCTTAAGTGGAGAAATGACACAAAGCACACCACATTTTATACTGTAATTCAGTGTTACATTATACTTGCATCGCTGCAAAATGCGTTCTAAAATTCAATCTCACTGAGTGTTTTAATAAGATTTGTTTAAACCCATAGTACTGCAGCAGTATTTAATATGACACTACTAGTCCTTCTAGATTGCCACTGGATTATTCTGTAATATTTGAATGATTCAGACATGACATAAACTGTGGTTTAACATTATGTAAATGAGCCTGGTGAAATCTTGGCTATGCGTATTCCCTTTCCTTTGTACACAGTGTGATAATTAAAAACATTTCTTTCTTAGTAAACTATATAGTTGGTTGATCCATGGCTGTCCCAAATTCTGGTGCAGTCCTTGTTTGAGACCTTATTTGTAGGGGAAAGAATTGGCCATAGTTTATGGTTTGGATAGAGTAAGAGCTAATGATGTGGATTTTCCAGAAATATTTGAATCAGAAAACTTTCCAATGCCCTAAATAGAGTGTGATCTGATTTTTCATGGGGTATTACATGTTTTTAGCAAACAAAAATGTAAAAGTACCCCATTTTAACATTATGTCCACATAGCAACAAATACTTGAGAAGGGACACAGCAAAAGTCTTCTAGGCAGACAGAGGTTCAGAATCCTGCCTCCCAGATGAGCGAAATGATGTTCTGAGGCCCATCCCCTCCTCTGAGAAGTTTTCCTGGGTGAGAAGAGAGGGCAGGATTCAGGATGCCAGCTCTCAGCTGGGAGGTGGCATTCTGTCCTTAGACCTGGGAAGAGTGACTTTACAGCAGTGGTGCCTTTGCTCTGTTTCATGAGTATAATTCAAAGAGAAATCACTTCTCCAGGGAGCCAAAGCATTGTGATCACCCTAGCAACTGCAGAGTTCTGGCCAAGCGCAGTGGGAGATCCAGTCATCTCACAGAAGAAGCCTTCTCCCATTGCAGTCAGTTGCAGTGGCAGTTGCATCACCTGAGATCCAATGAGAAGTACAGATGATTCCTTTCCACAGAGCCAAGGGGGCAAATTGTGTGTGACAAGGCTCTGGGCCACAGGGTATAAGCCCTTGTGGGCTGTGAGAGGCCCATGGCTATATTCCCAAGCCCTGTGGTGTCATACAAAAAGACTTGGTTCAGCATCATGATGGGAAATTTGAATCTTCTTGGGCAAAAAAAAAGCAAACTTTTTAAAAAATACCTCAGGAAGTCGGATCATAAATCTCCCAATCAGTTTATACTTTGAACCAAACAGTGCTTTGCAGTGAAGTGGTAGTTGAGCTTGCAAGTTGGGAGGGGACCACGTGAAACTAAGGATCCCCAGGCTTGTTCATGTACAAACAAACTGCGTCAAGATCTGAGTGCTGGATCCTGATAACTCTAGTGTGCAGAGAGAAACAAAAATGAAATGCAGTTTCTACAGGGGACTGCTAAGTAACACCTGCTTTAAACAGCTGCTCCAAACCCAGAGGCCTATGTGCCGCACTCTGTGTATTAAACTTCTGCAGCTCCTAGTGGTTCTTCCCAACCATTGAATTGAATGGGCAGCCTTTGCAGATGAACACATGCACATTTTGGTCACCAGGCCTATAGCCTATACCTTTTTGGTGTAAAGAGTGGTGGTCAAATTATATTTACAATGAAAGTTGAGGTTGGTCAGAACTTACCCATAAACTTTTGTAAGAACTGCTGCTTTCATGCATACAGTCTTTAGTCCCTCAGGCTTTAGCCTCAAGTGGCAACCAATGACTGCTCAGCGACTCTTGCACTCACAACATCTCTGGGCCAGCCTACCTGTTTTTGCTGTCCAGAAAGCTACTTTTCAGTCTCAGTCAGACAGATGAAGATGATGGATGTCGTTCCTGTTCCTTTTGACTAGAAGTCTGAATTCTTATCTTGTTGTTTTGGATGTCTAAAAGTTTATGCTCTTCAAATCAGGGATTTTACTCTATTATAAGAGTTCTTATATAATTAGCCTGCACTAGCATAACAGCTCAGTGCCTGTAGGTCTTGGTAAAAAGCATGAGTTGCTCTCTTTAAAAACCTGTTTATTGGTATAAAAAAAGTGAGAGAAGATAAAACTTGACTTTTAGCTAAGGATCACAGCTTTTAAGAACTCTACATGTCTAATAGTTTTAAAGGACTGGGTTAGTTTGACATACTCCAATGAGACCCTGTCCACCCTTTGTGTCTGCACAAAAGTTTTTAAAACTGCCACATAGCCCCTTGTGATTCATGAAAATCTGTGGTACAACAAGGCATTTTTCTAGAGTTCTCAGTAGTCTGTTTCTCTTCTTGAGTAATCCTTTGTTTAACATCTGTTAAAAACTGCTACTAAAGCCAGTTCAGATTATACCACTAATAAAGACTTCAGGAGCGTGAACAACCTCGGAGCACAGAAAATGCTTCTGTGATTCTCTCAGCTATAGTAAAACCCTGGAAGTCTGACCTTTCAGTTTCGAGTGAGCAATCTTCTGGCAATCATGAGGTTAGCAAAAATATAAAATAAAAATAAATTAAATGCATGGTCAGGTTTTGCAATAAGCATAAAAGTTTGAGGTTCAATGGAACTTTTAGTTACCAAGCCTCAGATAATGTTTCACTGTGCAGAAGTCATTCTCTCCCATATTTTCCAGTCCCTGCTGTTCTGCACCTGCTCCTTCAGTCTCAGTATTCTAGAAAACCCAGTTTCCTTTCCTCTGTTCACGTCAATATTTTAAACAAATTGTACATGTAAATAATGTGCAAATTAAGTATTTGGATTAAGTTTAGCCATTTTTCATAACTTTGCTGTGGTGGAGAAGCTTCTGTTTTCTCAAATACACTTGCAGATCTTTCGCTGTTTTCCAGCATAGTAAAAAGGCAGTTGTTGCATAGTACTGTCCATGTTGGCAGTTGCTCATATCATAATATTTGAAAGCAGTTGAAGCCTGTCTTTGAAAATAAAGAGAAAACATAAGTTTACTATTATGCAAACTTCTCACGTCCCTACCAGAGACATTTTTCTGCCATATCTTCCCCACTTTTAAGCTCAAAAATGCTCCAGCCATTCTCGTTTGGCTCAATATCATCAGGAGTTCTGAAAGTCTGAGATGAGAACATAGGGACATTTTTTCAGAATGAGAATTTAGAACTTTATGCTTTAAGTATAGGTAAGAATAAGATCAGGCTGTAGAAGTAGGTAAGACATTAACTGGTTCCGTTTCAGCAATGGAAATCTTCAGCTGGAGAGCAAAAAGCCAATGGGTGGCCTCGGGGTGCTGTGGGTACGAGTGTTGCTGAATAATCGCTGGCTGGCAGCGACATGACAGAGTAGAAGATCAGCTCTACATCTTATACCAGTGAAGCCAGATCACAGGAAGCAGTTGACAGGTAAAATTTTGAAATAGAAGTTTCCAGTGCAAATAGGGTAACTGAAGAGAAGGGCTCAAGCACTGTGAACGGCATTATTTTCATACTGTGCATTTCATTAGTTTATTGGGAGGGGAGCTAGAAAGTGACTCTCGACCCTTGGCTTAGCAAACTTTGTCAAGAGAACAGGCTTTAACGTAAGAGAGATCCATAGTAAAGTGTAGGATGGCTGTGGGGCAAAGGTTTCCACCAACTATATTCTCAAGAAAGCGACAGCCATTCATAGCTTTGACAAATACAGTACTCGTGCTTACATGCATTTGAATGTAGCCGTCATGCTTTGCATTTTTAGGCATACCATTTAAAATACGTGCATGACTAAAAAGTAGAGTGAGATGGTTCTAAAAACACTTGATTTTGTTGGTGTAATAGGTGTTTCCTGAAATATAAATGTTTCATACAAACAAATCAGAAACGTTATGAGGAAATTATTTTTATTGAAATTATAATTGTAAAAAAATTAAGGACAATATAGTTCCTTAGTACATTGCTTAACTAAGAAGGAAAAGGCACTAATAACTGGTGACACACATTTTACACTACTCCAGTAAGTGTACATTATATTCAACAGACATGGTTGTCTGCTCAACTATTTCAGCAATATTTGACTCTTGCTTTCACTGTCACTTTCCATACCACCATTTGCATATATATTGTTAGTTCTGTATCTGATAGGTGATTACAGTCTCCTTTCTACCATCTGAGAGAAGACAGAGAAACAAGAATTTTAGCATCGGTTTTGGCCTGACATGCACAGCCAATCTAGTGAATTCATAACCTGATTTTTTAAAAAAAATTGGGATTAATATATGTATTTGTAGGTTTTAACACACACACACACACACAAACACCCATTTAGAAATCAATAAAGTAGGCATGTAGTCTCTCATATAGTTGCTAGGACTAGTCACCTGAGAAACATTAATTACACTTTTGAAACTGCCAAGCTTGGCTGACATTGTATTGGCAGTGGCATCCATTCACTGTTACTTTTATGAAAAAATTATTCTTTAGAAATGGAAACTGTTCTGTAGGGGGGGAAAGCACTGGAAACTTTTCTGCCACACATCTTTGGACACAGTCCATATAGTCATTCATGCTGTTCTGATTAGGAAAAGAGGAAGTTAGCGTTCTACCTACTAGCTTGTTCAGAATGCCTACAAAACTGGTCTGGTAAGGGCGAGAAGGCTCTTATATCTCCTCCAGTGGTTCATGGAGGCCTGTCTCACATGTAAGAACTACAACTTTAGATTAAATGTGCTACTTGTGATATACTGTACATTTCCTTTTGAAATTAAGTATTAATATCAGCTGAAGCAAAACTGTGGAATGTTGAATTGTTGCATTTGTTTGTATAAAATTCCCTTTTTTAAAAAAATGCCTTTAAAAGAATTGGTTTGTAGCACCCCCTCCTGAAAGTTCGGTGAATAATATTCAAATAGGATTTATCATGGTGATCAAGAGGGAACACTTATTGGTATAGTGTACTACTTATTATGACCCGTCCCCATCAGAAGACAGATTTCAGCATTTTGGCCATAAAGGGTTGCCCTTGTAGCCTAGGTCTGAAAGTTTGAAGGCATACAATGTAGTTTATCAGTAGGATTAATAAAACTGCAATCCAAGTTTCTAGGTGCACTACTAAATCCAAAGCTGCAAGTCCCAAATGGACAGATGTGGTTGAATTTTCTTAGTGATGAGAGTTCTAGTATCTTATACTTCCCACAGCCCTAGGCATGAGGATCAGTCTTGATTCAGCTTGGATACAGTCATCTTATCCAGTCTCTAATTGTGGCTAGACACTGGGAGAATACAGAGACTGAGGGACTAGGGGGCAAGATAAAAAGGGTGTAGAGGCAGAACTATATACTGTCAGCATGAAATTCAGTGTTTCTGTGTTTCTCTACAATAGTTCAAATACTGTAATGTTGAATTTCACTAAAAGTTCCTCTGTTGGGCAGTGTCTTTCACTGTGCTCTTTCTGGATCAGTCTCCCAAATTCAGTTTATGCAAGCCAGAACGTAAGTAGAATTCTGACATGCGGTTTCATTCTTGGGTTCACAGTGCATCGACTAATGTCGTCATGATCATTGTTCATTAAAACGTTGCTTGAAACATGAACCTAAGGATATCTAACTAAGCATAAATTTATTTGTTTAGCCCCATTAAGCTTATGCTTGGCTCAGCACAAGAGGACTGGCGAGAACCTATTTTTGATCAACAACACAAAACTGTGATCACCCCAATGTCACCGAATGGCCACAGCTTGTAAAAGGTAAATGTCAAAATATTGTGTGCTTTTATTAAACACTATCTCAAATGCAAACTGTGCTTTTTATGATAATGTCTTAATAGGGGTGTAAGTAATCTTTAGGAGCACACTGTTAAGACAAAAGTTGGATGTGATCATTCTTTATGTATTGATTTGAACATATATTTAATATTCTTTCAATGTTATAATTCCAGCGTTCCTCTTTAGAAAAAACTGTCCAGTTTCCATCAGATGCCAAATGTTAGTATTGTAAACGGTAGTCTAAATATTAAAAAAAAGAAAAATCTTAATGCAGGATTTTATTAACTCTGGTTGCATAGCTCATTGAAGGTTGATTTTCTTCTTTTTAAAGGAAACTTTAGTATTGCTAAGTGCAGCAGACTTGCATACCTTTGCTTTTCTCTCCTAGGGAGTTACAGTGGAGGTAAAAGGAGTGGCTTGCAGAATGGAGAAGTTGCTCCGAGGGTTGTTGGAAGTGAGCCACCATTTGAAATTGCTAGCTCATGCTGCAGTGTTCAGATTAGTGGGTGTGTGTTGTGATCCCATTTTCTGCAGTTTAATTCAGGGCTGACAACTGTAAGCGCACTTGTGTTGAGATGACGATAAATATATGTAACTTCTAATTGTTAGGGTTTTCTGGTATGGAATACTAAACATCTTGTAGTTACGCAATGTCTTTTAGACGGTTTAAGAATGACGAAACATGTAGCATTCAGAAACTTCTTTTCAAATCATCAGATGTGTTGTACATTGCAGCCGACTACACTGGTATAGAATAAGTTTTGTAAAGTAAAAAGTTTCTTGAATAAATTTTCCGCAACAATAATAAACTAAGAAGTCACTATCAGCTAGGCTTCTGGAAACCAACAGACATCAAGTGCATTTTATGTACAGTGGCTGAAGGTTACTTTCGTTCTACAGTTCAGGGATTAATAGCTGGTATTTGAGGGACCAGCAAACTCCTGATTTGGTTGAAAATTCTCCCTCTTCTAATGGTGTCCCCTCACACTGCCACATCCCACACCATTCCCAACGGGCCTCCAACCCTCAGGAATGGCTTTTTAAGGTGGCTGTAGTGGGAAGGTTGAATGTGCCTCTTTTGAACGTCTTCTTTTTTTTTTTTTTGCAGCATTACAGCAATTATAATTGCATGTCATTGAAATAAATGACATTCAGGTATAAAGTGCCATGTAAAGGAGTTGTAAATTATAACTATATCTTAAGTTAGCTACCAGTAATTACTTAAGGCAGTATGACCAGGCAAATCATATTGGTTAATTTAAAACTCTGCCCTTTGTCATACACATGGAGAGATTTTTTTCTTGAGCACATACGGCAGCTGAGTGTCTGGTTAAGAACCATAATGTCTGAAAATGCTTACATGGGTACTTGTCAAACTGCATTCCGTTTATGTCATTTGAGTTCATTCAGTATAATAATATAATATTCAGTATAATTGTCCATATGAATAATTTACACTGCAGTCCTATGTAGAGTTACTCTAGTCTAAATCGATTGACTTGGCTTAGACTGGAGTAACTCAGCACTGTTAGAGAAACAAAATGGGAGGCTCTCTACATGGCTGCAGGCTGACCATGGTAGTTTTAGCAGGAGGGGTAATGAAGATCAGGCCCTGTAGTGGATCTGGGGATTGATGTGTGAGAGTCGCTCATGAAGCTTTCAGGTGAACATGTTAGTCTACCCCTGTTCTTACTTCAGGGTAGCTGATGCAACTTCACCACATATTTATTTCATGCATAGAAGTATAGCTAGTTGAAATGTATGCGGGAATGTTTAAACAGGCATGAAAACCGTGCACCTGTGTTCGGCAGAATGACTTTTGCAGCCTCACCATTCACATTCTTAATATTTGATCGCTAACTTAAAATCAAGGATGTTAAGGCTTCTGTAGGGTTAGACTAAATTTTCTTTTTGGAGTTCTTGTTTAGCTTCAACCCCTTGACGGCTTAGGGCAGGTAACAAAAGCACCACCACTACCACTCAGTCTCTAAAATTAAAATATAATTGAAACTTCCCTATCCTTTGTTGTCTTTTTCATTTCCTCTTTCATCCAAGGAAAGCACAATGGTGTATGTGCCTCCTCTGCTACTCATTCCCATTTTATTCTCACACCAGCTCTCCAAGACAGATTACACTGAAAGAGTTTCTGGTCCAGAGTCCCCCAAAGACTTTTATAAGGAGGAATTTGAACGTGGGGTCACCAGATACTTTAACTGTTTCACCACACTGGCTTCTCTGAGTCACAAAGCTTTACTCAGACAGGTTTCAGCAATACTTCCAAAGGGTGCTCAGGTGTGGACTTTGGGCCTGCAGTGGGAAGCCGCTCGACTTCTATGATAAGACTGAACAAAATTCAGAAATAGTTTTAAGGAGGGCATGCCTGCTAATCAGACCATATATAGTGAATCAAATCATTCACTAAACTTTTCTAGTTTAGGTGTATAAGGCTAAATTTTCAGATAATTACTAGCATTCCAAGGAACTACTAATTTTTTTTCAGGCAGACCTGATTTTAGTCTTAGAACACATTCTAGCCTTTGTGTCTTCTAGAGTCTGGCATGCTGGCTTCCAACAGGCATGTAAGATTGAAGATCAAATAACCCCAAAGGTAGCCAAGGACATCCTTTTTAAGGAATAAGAACTGTTTGAAGTTTATTATCTAGTGACATCATGCCCCATGAGATTTAGAACCCACTCACATTTCCAGTGTTTCTGAAGCAGAAAGGGTCTATAATTAGGAAGTGCTTGCCGGAGGTTGTCTAGTGTAGCAGCAGGTATATGATGTCTGTTGAATCTGTGCAGATGAGATCTTGGGAACACGAGGTGACTGACTGTGTGAAGCTGAAGTGTAAATTTTGACAATGGAAGAATATGGCTGAGCAGAAATGAACAGAAATATCAGAACAAACCAAAGTATCTTTTTGTCACAAGGCCATCATATATTATCTGTACTCCACGTCCAATATAAAACTGAGCTCCTGCTCAGACACTTTCAGCAGAACATGACTTCATGCTTAAAATACAAAGGCAACCCTTGGTTTGTTACTGTAAGGAGCAAGGCTGAAGAATCTTCACACCTGTGTGCTCTACTTTTCTTTATCCTTTTACACACAGGCAGCCAATTAGGGGTGTGCAAAAAAAAAAGCCGGTATTTTTTGGCTTCAGGTATATCAGACCCGAAAAATATTGGTGAATGCCGAATTTCCCCAGTCCGATACCAGTAAAGTATTCGGATTGGGGAAATATTCGGTATTCCCAAATATTTTCAGGTCTGATATACACCACCAGAAGGAAAGGAGGCAAGTTAAAATGCTGTGAGTGAAATTGACCAAGGAAAGCCTCCTCTCTGTGCCTTCCCTTCTCTAGCTGGAGAAGGGCAGGAAGGGAAATGCAGCACATTTAAAATGCCTTTCTTTCCCTCCCTGATCTGAGGAAGGGAAAGAAAGGCATTTAAACATGCCTCCCTTTCCCTTTCTCCGCAAAAGCGGAGAGGTTCAGGGAAGGAATGGGGCATGTCTACATGCCTGGCTTCCCTGCCTGCTCTTCTCCAGGTGCTCCGCGGCTGCGGAGAAAATCAGGCTGGGAGCCCTGGAGAAAATCAGGCAGGGAGTCCAGGCATGTTTTAAATGCCTTTCAGGGAGGGAAAGGAAGGCATTTAAACCCAACAGCTGTTGGGTTTAAATGAGAGGTTTTCAGTATAGCAAGATGAACCCGAACCCCCCCCCCCCCCCCCCCCCACGCCACATTTTTTTGCTTTTTTGGGTTCAGCTATACCGGTAGCTGAATACAAATCTCTGATTTGTATTCGGCTTATATAATACCCGAACTGAATTTTTTTGGTTTGGTTATTGCCGAATATACACCCCTACAGCCAATGTTACTTGTAGTTTTGGTAGCAAACAGTAGTTTACTGTTGTGCCTGTACTGACACAAGCTGCGGCATCTCCTTTCTTTACAACCCAGGTGTCCAAACCAAGTTTAAACCACTTTTTGAAATCCATGCTTGCAGGAAAATCATATCCCATGGCTGGTTCAGATATGATAACAAACCGAGTTGGATCCAGCCAGATTTCCCACTGGTGTAAAAGGGATGACCATCAAAAAGGCTATAATGGCACTTATGGGACCATTAGGAGAGGTGGAGTTTGTAGTATGGAGGGGAATCAGGTACGTTTCAGTGAAACAGTTCGCTGAAACTAGCCCAATGGTTTGCTCCATATGCAGAAATAATTCTTTGGCTGCCAAGTGCAAGGAGAGGGGAGAGCTAGAAACAGAACATCCTTCAGGGTCATTCACGTAGTAGCATATCATGCTTTACTGTTATGGGTGATCAGTGCCAGCATGAGTGTAAGATTAGTCTTTATAAGCACTGACATTCTGTATTATATGTTTTGCCATAGAGTGTACCAGGTGTAAAATTTGTTCGCACTAGGAAGGCTTCAAGAGGTCACTTCTTTCGTATGTAGTTCACAGGGACTCGGAACTTTAAGAATGGCTATGCAGCTAGCAGCCGAGTTTCACAGTTCATATTATAAATATTTTATGTATGTAAGCTGATAAACTTCTTCTGTTAGTCATAGCACCAAGCTGTAGACTATAGAGTCTTCCTCCAGGTCGTGCTTCTTGCCCAAAGGGTGGGTAGCTCTGTTCTTTGCCTGTTATACATAATTGGGGCACTGGCCAGTGTCTTTGGTGAGGAGCTGAAGTAATCTAAGGGGAGCACTCTGAACAAGGTCTACTGAGAAGCCAGTCTCATTTTAGTCAGTGGGCCTTACTCGCAGCCTGAGTCCGCCAGGTCTGCAACACTGGCCTACTTGATTTATTACTGGCCAAAGCCTTCCTTTGGTGCCACTATAGAAAAAGGAGCAGAGATACCCAGGCAACAGTTTTTGTCACTTCTACCCAAAATCATAGCTCTCTTCCCAAACACTTCAACATTGTGTCTGCTTGAAATGCTTTCGGTGTCTCATAGTTTGCAGCTGTTGAACATACACGAGCAGCTAGTGTTCATTCCATTGTCACAATTTATTTGCTGATATAAATTAAAGCACTAGATTTTAGGAATACTGTAGACTACAACTGTATAGTCCATTATTTCCTCTTTTGGCTGCAGTGGTCTCAGTGGTTTTCCCCCTCCCAATGCTATTATCTTCTGTAGAAAATACTGAGAATTCTGAAATATGACCCAACTTTTAAAAATAGAAACCATTTTTAACCAGATTTAAGGGGGTTAAAACTGCCAAATATGAGTAGTTGTGAAAATTAAGGCTCACCTGGAAGTACTTTTCAGTGAAATCAGTGACAGTGATTTCTAAGTATTGAACCAGATGTGATGGAGATCATGGGTCTTCCAGTGTTTTTACAACCATGCATGGCCTTGATTGGATTGAGG
>NW_015171543.1:461302-467194 GCF_001447785.1 Gekko japonicus
GGAGGAACCTAGCCGCATTAGTCTTCTGCCACTTTGTTAATTTGTCTTTAAAAGATCTTAATTGTGGATCTGCTCTCTTCTCTGTTTTGACCCTAGTATTGTGCTAATGATGTGTTAATACACAGTTGTGTCATTTAGCTGAATGCCACATTGCTTACCAGTTCTTATTTAAACCTTTCAGATCACCAGGAGAACCTCACTCTGAAACCATTGAAGCTAGCCGAATGTGAGTACAACTAGCATCTCAAAAGACTGGGTTTGGCATACTGTATGTTAGAGCTAGATGCAACATCAGTGTTGCATTAATGTGATTATTTAACAGCCACCTTTAAGTTGTACTTGAGATAAATTATTTAGCGACCAGTTCCTCAAGCGTAGTAGTTTTCCCAGAACTGTACCTTTAAAAGCCCAATCTGATACAAGATCATTTTAAAGTTTTTCTTCCAGCAGATGGTATCATAGCAATGTCCTTAAAATTATCTCTATATAGTTTAGGTAGCATACTAACTGCAGTCCAGGTAAAACTTCCACTGTTTAAAGCTTCCATAGTCCCAAAGGCTAACCTGCTTTAAAACTGCAGCTGGCTCCCTTTGTAGGGCAACTACACAAGGTGAAAACGTTGTATCACCAAGTGTGTGCATTATTTACAGTCGTATGAACTGTTCCTGTGGATTGCAGCCATACTCATCTACCACTTCATTATGCATAACTAAAATTAGGCTATGTCCAGTGGCTAGTGATGTGGAAAATACTGCAACATGCCATCAGTGAGAGAGTTGTAAATAACAAATTTGCTTCATTATGCTTGTGGTTTCCATTTTCATTATTGCAATTTGAAATTACATGGCTGAAAGTTAGCTAATTTTTGATGCTTCAGATGCATTAAAATAACTCCCATCATATTTATTAGGCTTGATCATTCCTAACTGATTCCTTGCCAGAAGTGTAGCTACATTAACTTGTTATGGACTACTTTTAAAAGAAATTCTTAGGTGGGATCCAGGCTAAATTAGTAATTTCCACTGATTCCCTTTCCTACCACAGGAAACCCTCCACTCCCATTGTTCTTTTGGGTCCCCTATCCCAAGAGCACTGCTTTGTGGAGATGGGGGGGGGGCAGGAAAGTTCTCTCCATATATGGGAAACTTAGACAAGAACCAGTCCCTTCTTGGTAGGATGGCAACAGTTGTCAACATATGTTGCTGCTCTGAAACCTAGTAGAAAGAAGGTAGAGAAAAATATTAGTCAAAAGTGTTGATATTATTAATGTTTGTCTTCTATTTGGGAGATGGGGGTGTAGTTAGTACCAAGATTTGACAATTGGTGACATGACATGTGATGATAGAATCCCTTACCATTGTCTAACATCAGTTTATTAGCCAGGGGCAGACATTTGCGTGAGTAATTAGATACGGTCTAATGCTTAAAGGTTGTCGCCATTTTACAGCATGGTTAACACCAAATAACACTCTCACCGTGGAATGTTCACCTTGCATGTGAACTTCTATAATATGTCAGCGATCTGCATGGAATACTTTATATTGGATAGAGAAACTTGTATTCGGTGTCTTTATTCCTAGCATAATAAGCTTTATGCTCTGAAAAATCCAGTTGCAATAGATCAATACAAGGGCTAAAATGCATTTATTCAGAAGTGTGTGTGTGTTTTAAGAGACTGTATAAAACCGTCCCAGCAAGGATAAATTGAGGCTGAAAGACAGTAGTTTTTTTTAAAAAATTAATGACTCCTTCTGTGTCCAGGTTGAACAAGTTAGCCACTCCAATGGTGATCTGTAAAGCTTAATCAGTTGACGTCCTTTCTAGTACATTAATTACAAAACTTTGTAAAATACAGCTTACTTGCTTAAGTTGTACAGTATGACAATACAAAATTCTACTCCCCATGCTGTTGAAACAAGTAGATTTTGAACCATTCCATCATATATTCAAACAATATCCATGTCAATGTATTTATAATGTGTCTCAATAAAATATATGCAGCAAGAACATGGTAGATTAATGTACCTATAGTTTCGCTGTATCTTATAATTCAATGAAACAACTACAGATACTGACCACTTCTCTGTTCCTAGTTAAGCATATCTAGCTTTGTTTGTTCAGTTTACAACTGAGGCCTTGGTTTTGTAGCTGTTCTGCATAGAAAAACTGGCAGTCGATTTTAGCTTCCACATACTAAATTGTGCAACAAATAATTTTATTTGTTGCACAAGGCTCTCTTCATGCATAGTATCTCTTTAATTGAGAAAAATTACTTCAATGCCTTACTAATCTATGCTTTGCTGGTCATTTGAATGAGCTTGGTATATGAAAGCCATACTAATCCTTGTGCTTACTTGTTTGAATGTTTGGTACAGGAAGCGAGCAGCTGCAAAGCATCTAATAGAACGCTACTACCATCAGTTAACTGAGGGCTGTGGAAATGAAGCCTGCACGAATGAATTTTGTGCTTCCTGTCCAACTTTTCTCCGTATGGATAACAATGCAGCAGCCATTAAAGCCCTCGAGCTTTATAAGATTAATGCAAAACTCTGTGATCCTCATCCCTCCAAGAAAGGGACAAGCTCGGCTTACCTAGAAAACAATTCCAAAGGTGCCCATAACAACTCCTGCACTGACAGAAAAATGAACAAGAAGGAAATGCATGGCCCAAGAGATGACTTTAAAGGTAAGGTGTTTGGGGATTTCCAAAAATACTTCAGAACCTTCAATCTGTTTTTGTCTTGTAACAGTACAACTGTTGTAGTTGTTATTCTGCCATTTTGCACACCTCTGGTGGTGGAGGTAGGCATCAGATATATCACGGTTCTTTTTCACAGCACAACAAAAATCCAATCTTGCTGCCATTTGGCAAAGTGGCCAGTTGGGTCCCTAATTAGTTTCTGGAATATTTAGAATTAAGGCGTTCTTTCTCCTGAAGCGTACTGTTATCGTAAATTTCTGAATTGTTGACTGCATCCTTGTAATCACAGTGTACTTCTCCTGCAGCAAAGGGAAAAAAAACCTGCTTATCTTGACCAAGCAGAGTCCTGCCACCAATACGTGTGAGTGTGTTCTGTTTTCTGACAGGAGAGTCAGATGATACTTGCTGCAGGCTCAGTGCTTCTCTGTGTTCTCGAGATGCAGAAATGTAGCTCAGTGCTGTGGCAGCAGTGAGGGAGATGTGGGGTATTGGAGGGTCATGGTTTTACCAGGTGTCCAAGTCAGGAACCAGTGTAGTCCATTGTGAATGGCAGCTTTATGCTATTGCACAAGGACATTCTGGCATCTAATAATGAAATGCAAAAGTTGTAAGCCTGTTGAGGTTGACAAATGGCAATTCTCATTGTGTCTTCTAAGTTGATGTGTCTGACCTAAGTTCAAAAAGCCTTTCTGGTTTTGTTTTTAACTTTCTAGATGTGACTTTCTTAACAGAAGAAAAGGTATATGAAATTCTTGAGCTATGTGGAGAAAAAGAGGACTATTCCCCTTTAATTCGTGTCATTGGGAGAGTGTTTTCTAGTGCTGAAGCGTTGGTACAGAGTTTTCGAAAAGCCAAGCAGCATACGAAGGAAGAACTGAAGTCTCTTCAAGGAAAGGATGAAGATAAAGACGAAGATGAAAAGGAAAAAGCTGCTTGTTCTTCTGCCATGGAAGAAGATTTGGTTGCACCATCATCATCGTCGTCCTCGTCAAGAGTAGGTGACAACACACAGGGGGATAACAACCTACAAAAACTAGGTCCAGATGAAGTGTCTGTAGACATTGATGCAATCAGACGGGTCTACAATAGATTACTTTCTAATGAAAAAATAGAAACTGCCTTTTTAAATGCACTCGTGTACTTGTCACCCAATGTGGAATGTGACTTGACTTACCATAATGTGTACTCTCGAGATCCTAACTATCTCAACTTGTTTATTATTGTTATGGAAAATGGTAATCTTCATAGTCCTGAGTACCTGGAAATGGCACTGCCATTGTTTTGCAAAGCAATGAGTAAGTTACCCCTCGCAGCTCAAGCAAAACTGATCCGATTGTGGTCAAAGTATAGCGCAGACCAGATTCGACGAATGATGGAAACGTTTCAGCAGCTTATAACCTACAAAGTCATAAGCAACGAATTCAACAGTCGTAACTTAGTAAATGATGATGATGCCATTGTTGCTGCTTCAAAGTGCTTGAAAATGGTTTACTATGCAAATGTAGTAGGAGGGGATGTGGATACAGATCATAACGAAGAGGAGGATGAAGAACCTATCCCAGAATCCAGCGAGCTAACTCTTCAAGAACTGCTGGGTGAGGAGAGACGAAATAAAAAAGGGCCTCGAGTAGACCCACTGGAAACTGAACTTGGAGTAAAAACGATAGATTGCCGAAAACCACTTATCCCCTTTGAAGAGTTTATTAATGAACCACTGAATGATGTTCTAGAAATGGACAAAGATTACACTTTCTTCAAGGTAGAAACGGAAAACAAATTCTCCTTTATGACGTGTCCCTTTATATTGAATGCTGTTACCAAGAACCTGGGATTGTATTATGACAACAGAATCCGCATGTACAGTGAACGGCGCATTACTGTACTCTACAGTTTAGTTCAAGGGCAGCAGTTAAATCCATATTTGCGGCTCAAAGTGAGACGAGATCATATCATAGATGATGCGCTTGTCCGGGTAAGTAGTTCAACCATGTCAAAACAAAATAGCTAGAAGCCAGTGTGTTACCTTATTGTCACTAGTAACTCCTGGATTTATTCAGAACGAAACGTCTCATATGGTTATTGTAAATAGTAACAGGGTTATTGCTGCTGTGGATGTCTCTGACTATAACATGTATAGTATTGGTCCCACAGATTGACATGCGTGTGTGTAATGATTCTTTGAAAATAGCAAACTCACTGCACTTATGCTAAAATCAAAGCAGTTCATTAAGATTCTTAATCTCTGCACAAATAGTCCATAATATATTTAATCTGAAACACATCTTGGCTTTTGTCCAGTGTTAGCTTTTCAAAAAGCTGTTCAAGATTTTTGGAGTTCACTCAGGGAAGAAGAATCTTTGGAAAGAAGTAACACAGAGCATGTTAAATTACAAATCTGGTTTTTTCCTTAAGAATCCTTTAGGTGCTATATCTTGTTATATGTGTTTTGATGTCTACAGTGGTGATGCTTGTTTTACTGAATCTGCGATTTTCTAGGTAGAAATCTCAGGGACAATTCCTATAAAAATTTTGTATACTTGGAAAATAAGAAAATATAGCTAGAAGCTACCTTTTTATTACAAGGAAGGCCTCTGTAAAATATCTTACCCTGTTTCTCTCCCATCTGGATCGATTAGTCATTTTGCACTCACCCACAGATATGCCTTTTCTACTTGTCTTGGCAGTACTATATACAAAAAGGATCTAGGGGTCTTAGTAGATCATACACTGAACATGAGTCAGCAGTGTGATGCAGTAGCTAAAAAGGCAAATGCGATTTTCGGCTCTATCGACAGACGTGTAGTGTCCAGATCACGCAAAGTGATGGTATCATTTCACTCTGCTCTAGTTAGACCTCACCTTGAGTATTGTCTTCAGTTTTGAACACTACAATTTAAGAAGGATATAGACAAGCTGGAGTGTGTCCAGAGGAGGGCAACGAAGATGGTGAGGGGACTGGAGACCAAGTACTATGAGGAAAGGTTGAAGTAGCTGGGTATATTTAGCCTAGAGAGGAGATGACTGAGAGGTGATATGATCAACATCTTCAAGACTTGAAGGGCTATCATATAGAGGATGGTACAGAGTTGTTTTCTGTTGCCCTAGTAGGTCAGACCAGAACCAATGGGTTGACATTAAATCAGAAGAGTTTTTGGCTAAACATTAGGCAGAACTTCCTGACAGTAAGAGCG
>NW_015171543.1:467476-469614 GCF_001447785.1 Gekko japonicus
TGTGGAGGGGGAGGTATTTGTGAATTTTGTGCATTGTGCAGGGGGTTGGACTAGATGACCCTGGCGGTCTCTTCTAGCTCTGTGATTCTATGATTCCACTTCTGCATGCATCCATATGTACAGGAAGAGTCATCTGGTAGCGTACAACCCAGTCGGTCATGGGAAAGTATTTGTTTGCGAACTTTGACTGTTTGAATTGCAACCTGCTGTTCAAGACCCCAAAACTGCAGTTTGTAAGAGCTGTTTGAAAAAAACAAAAAACTTCCCAGATTATTTTATATGGTTAAATTTCAGACAGCTGGGCTAGATGATAGCATGCCTGAGGTACTTCAGACTATAGTAAGAAAAAATAGTTGTCTGATCTGTATTTACCCACTTAGGGTAAACTCAGCCTGGCACCTGTGAAATGAAACTTGGGGTGTCTGCCTTAAAGCTTACTAAAGCTTGGTGTTTTTAAGAAACTTTTCAGCAAGGTCCTGTTATAGTTCGGTGTGGAGGGTAATGGGCCGTGGTCCTTGTCTCTAGGATATCTGAGTCATAGCATCATGGTGTTTTCTTCCTTCCATGTAATACATGGTGTTCCTTCCTATAGGTTCTAATGCTTATGGAAAGGAAGCATAAAGTAAGTCTTAGTCCTGTGTGTCTTATGGTTCAGGGTTCTAGCTTGCAAGCAACAAACAAACTGCAGTTTGTGAAAGCACCTGATACAGATGTTACAAAAATTGCCGCTTATTGAAGATTTCCTGATGGTGGAATGAGGGATGGTGGAAAGAGGGCATGAGCCTGGGAACACAAACAGAATAAAGGGTGGGAAAGTCACACTGCACAGAAGTGCTCCAGTGGATCCAAGCCATTACTTCTCCTTTTTTAAACTTACAAAACTAATAGTAGTAACAGTAAGTAAATTTATTACAGTCATTGACCAGTACACAGTAAAAGAAGTAAAACCCCAAACTTAAAACATTTCTGTTCCCTATACAGGAATATAATATTTGTAAAATATATAAATAAACCACTAATAACCTAAAATATTAAGCAATATAACTTAAAAGTACTTATAAAACCATCTCTAAAATATCAACTAGCATGACTTATCCATATTTTCCTCAGCTTAATTGCCAGCCAACCATACTTAGAAATTTTGAAGGTGACATCTCTGTTTCTATCAGCGAGCATTTTCTTGAGGAGACTTTTTTGATCTTTCCCTGGGAAACTAGAAATTACTGGTACTACCAATGCCTCCCGAATCTGTTTATAGATATTACAGTCAAAAATTACATGGATTAAGACGGTTGGAGAGACGGTGGCGACGAGTCCGTGACGGAGCTACAAGAGCATCTTATAGGACGTTTATGAGATCCTATGAGATGGCAGTCAAGGCTGGAAAGAGGGCGTTCTTTGCAGAGGAGATTGCGTCCGCTAGCTCACGCCCAGCCCAATTATTTAGAACAATTCGGTCATTAACAGTTTTGCCTCAGGGCAACCCAAAAGAAAGGGAATTGGAGATAGGCTGTGAGGCTTTTGCGAGCTATTTTGCGGATAAAGTCTGGGCGCTTCGCCGTGACCTCCCTGCCACCTTTGAAACAGTGAGCGAACTCAGGGCCCCTTGCACGTCTGCGCCGGTTTTGGATCATTTTGACCTGCTCAGTCTTGAGGAAGTTGACAGATTACTCATTGCTGTACGCCCAACCACATGCGCCCTTGATCCGTGCCCTTCCTGGCTCATTAAAGCAGGCCATGAGGGGTTTCGAGGAGCTCTTAAGGAGATTGTCAACAAGTCCATCGTTGAGGGACGGTTCCCGGGAGCTCTCAAGGAGGCGATGGTCCGCCCTCTCCTGAAAAAACCATCTCTGGATCCGGCCATATTGGCTAACTATCGGCCGGTTTCCAATTTGCCCTATTTGGGCAAACTGATTGAGAGGGCGGTGGCGGTACAGCTTCAGGGTTTTCTGGATGCTTCTATTCTTGATCCCTTCCAGTCCGGCTTTCGCCCAGGTCACGGGACGGAGACGGCGCTGGTCGCTCTTACTGACGACCTCCATAGGCACCTGGATCAGGGTGGTTCAGCGGTGCTGCTATTATTAGACCTGTCGGCCGCATTTGACATGGTCGACCGCCAGCTGCTTGCCCACCGCCTC
>NW_015171543.1:471377-493923 GCF_001447785.1 Gekko japonicus
GCACCTCCCCCACCCTGCCAATTGCAGGGGGAGGGCCAGAAAGACGCCCCCTACTCCAGCTCCCACTCCTAGGGTGCTAGTCGGGCTCTCCCGTCGAAAACGGGAGGCTCGAACGAGACGAAAGAGGTTCAAGCAGGGACGGAGCACTTGAGGCTCCCACCCGCTTGTTGATGCGCCGTTGCTTTCCAATCTTCTCCCTTTATTGCTGTGAGTTTTATCTTTATTGTTAATTGTTAATTGAGCATGTGATTTTATAGAGTTTTTAAGATTTTATGGTATATTATTAGGTACATGGTACCGCTTTGTTAGCCGCCCTGAGCCGTTCGCGGGATGGGCGGAGTATAAATATGATTAATTAATTAATGTCTCCAGACTCCCATCCCCACATGGGCATCGGCATTACAAAACCAATATTTTTCTGCATTCTGGGGCATCCACTAAGCACATAAGTTTGGCTGCTGAGATATGTTTTCCCCCTTATGCTTCTCTCCGACTGCTTTTAGGGATTGTCCTCTGCTGTGGCGCCCATTTCCTCAGCCGCTAGCACTTCTGCTTGCATAAGACCAGTGTTTTCGAAGGAGCCCTTATGCAAGCCAGAAGTGCTAGCAGCCAAAGAAGTGAGTGCCACAGCAGAGGACAGCCACCACAGCCGCCAGAGAGAAGTGCAAGAGGGAACAGAGTTCTAGGATCTGGGCCCTAGTCACTCCTGCTTTTCCCGTGGGTGGCCTCTGAAAGGCACAGGATCATCAAGCGGGGTGTTAAGAGTGACAGGCTTGAGGGCATGCGAGGAATTGAGGGAACATCCCAAGCCTCCTGGGGCCCATTCTGTATTCCTCAGGCTGTGGCGTCCATTCGCTTTCCCTCACCCCCAAGGAGGTAGAAACCCCTGGCTTGTCTGCAGGTGGCCCCACTCTGCTGCATTTGTAATCCTACTCGAGGACAGCCAGCTCACTGAAGGAACAGTGCTTATAGTTTGCATTTATAGTGTATAGTTTGGCAAGAATACAAAATATAAATCCTTAACTTTTCCAGTTAAGCAGTTGCTTTATTTCTCTGATGCTGGGACAGCACAACCCTCATATAAATAGTCTGGTCCAATTCTTATTTCTGTTTGAGCACAACCCTCATATAAATTTGTTGTTCTCGTTGTTCAGTCGCACGGTCGAGTCCGACTCTTTGCGACCCCATGGACCAGATCACGCCTCATATAATAGTCTGGTCCAATTCTTATTTCTGTTTAAAAATTTGGTTTTGTATGTACTTAAAGGAATAACTGTCACAAGTTGTACAACTCACTTGCTTTGCAACTGCACCAGAACAAAATCTTTCTCTGAATCTAACAGTAGGATTAGATTGATAGCATATATTGGATGTGTCTGTTCACTTAAAGAATATAGATTATATTGTCTCCAGGAATAATTTGCCCAGCTAGTTGGTTACAGTTGTACTCCACAAAATACCTTTTTATGCTCCTTGCCTCAGTAAAAACTACTACTTTTTAAAGGAAATTCAATCACGTATTCATATTTAATTGCTCATATCATATTCTTGGTCTTTGATTTTAATGACTTTGTTCCACATGGCTGAAATTTATGAGGTGCCTTACCGCAGTGTAAAAATAAAACTTTGACCAGTTCTAATATTGCCTATAAACTTTTATGTTCTCTGGGAACTACAACGTTTTCTTTTTCTTTTTTTTAAAGTCTGTGTTATGAATTTACAAGGAGTATGTTGACCCCAAAGTAGCATTAATTGTCACCCCAAGGGTCAGGAAGGAGTCTCACCAATCCAATGCCTTTTCCCTCTGAGACATCCAGAAACTGGCAGTTGCAACAAGCCATCCTGTTCGACTTCTGCAAGAGTAAAGAGAACGTACTCTTGATGATACTAGTAGTGCTTATGTCCAGATAGAGATGTGAAGGCCCGGAAAAAAATCCCCCCCCAAAAAATTGCCTGCACATGCACAATCAACACGTACCTTCTATGGCGGTGAAGGAAGTTGAGGAGCTGTGGGGCAGCTAGCATTGCAGTGATGTTGGGGGCAGGTGGGCTGGCACCTAGGAGCCCGGCAGCCATGGAGGGAGACAGGATTGCTGGAGAGGAGTTTGGTAGCCACGGTGGCAGTAGCTCTTTTCAGGGAAGGCAGGCTTGCCAGCAAAGAGACCAGCAGCCAGAGCCGCAGTAGCTCAGCTGTCCTGGGGAGGGAGGCAGGCTCTCTGGAGAGGAGACTGGCATTCATGGCAGTGGTAGCTTGGTGATCTTTAGGGGAGGCAGCCACAGCAGCTGTAGCTCAGCGATCTTGGGGAGGGAGGAGAGATCACCAGTGAAGAGGCCAGCAACTGCAATGGAGCCAGCGGCATGGAGGGCCACCTAGCTTCAGTGGCAGCTGAGGGATCTTCAGGGGCAGGGAGGCTTGCTCACTGGCGAGGAGGGCTGCCTGGCTTTGGTTGCGCAGCCTGGGAGTTGTGCTGGGCCCATGGAGAATGTGGGGGGAAGGGAATCCCTCGTTCATGGATTGCGCCCACACCAAGAGAAAAGAGATTTTTCTACAAATGTGGGGGACCTCCCAGGTTTGCAGGAAAATCTGAAAACTATTAAAAAAAAAAAATTGCATGGGGGAGTGAAACCCCCCCCCCCAAAAAAAAACCCTTGCCTGCACATGCACAATCAACACATACCTTCTATGGCGGTGAAGGAGGTTGAGGAGCTGTGGGGCAGCAAGCATTGCGGTGATGTTGGGGGCAGGTGGGCTGGCACTAGGAGGCCGGCAGCCATGGAGGGAGACAGGCTTGCTGGAGAGGAGTTTGGTAGCCACGGTGGCAGTAGCTCTTTTCAGGGAAGGCAGGCTTGCCAGCAAAGAGACCAGCAGCCAGAGCCGCAGTAGCTCAGCTGTCCTGGGGAGGGAGGCAGGCTCTCTGGAGAGGAGACTGGCATTCATGGCAGTGGTAGCTTGGTGATCTTTAGGGGAGGCAGCCACAGCAGCTGTAGCTCAGCGATCTTGGGGAGGGAGGAGAGATCACCAGTGAAGAGGCCAGCAACTGCAATGGAGCCAGCGGCATGGAGGGCCACCTAGCTTCAGTGGCAGCTGAGGGATCTTCAGGGGCAGGGAGGCTTGCTCACTGGCGAGGAGGGCTGCCTGGCTTTGGTTGCGCAGCCTGGGAGTTGTGCTGGGCCCATGGAGAATGTGGGGGGAAGGGAATCCCTCCCCGCAAGTTTCATGGACCCATATTGTTCTATATACTGTTAGCCACCTGTGGCCCCTATCTGCGGATAGCTGGAGCTCTCTCAGCCCCACCTACCTCACAAAGGAAGGCAATTATAAGCTGCTTTGAGACTCCTCAGGGCAGAGAAAAGCGGGGTATAAAAGCCAACTCTTCTGTAGTGTAGGAGCATGGCTCACTTGCTTTGAATTGTCTGCTAGCTGAATATTGAAGTACTACTGAGGTTAGTTTGAATTCAAGATCTGTTTTTATTGCTCTGTAAACAGATACTTAAATATTCTTCTCTAAACATAAAAAGACAATTGCATGTACAACACTTCTGCATTCCAGAAATGCAGATAGTTCAAGGGTTCACTGCCAGACAAACTGTGCTGTCCTAAGCATCCTTCTAAGCCCATTAACTTCAGTGGTGCTAGAAGGGTATAATTCTGCTTAACATTGCATACTGCAAGTGATCTAATATTTGGAATTTTGTGATGAGTTCTTTGAAAGGTTATTTGTATTATGTGTGTTGGCAATAAAATGTATGGCTGCCAGAGCGTCATTATCTCTAGCACAGTTTTGTCAGATGCACAGAAGCTGGGGTGGGGATAGCGTTTCAGTCTTGAAATGTGGCCGGAGGGTTATAGGCAGCCAGGGCTACAGTGATTCCATAGATATTGCTCATCAGGGAAAGTGCTTTTCCTCCCTCCTCTTGCACATCCTGTACTAATGGCAGCTTCAGACCTGCCACAAGAAGGGAGTGTTATAGTAGGGATATCTTACCAGTCAGCTGATCAGTCAAACTGACCACCTATTTCACTGTATTAAATTATTGTCAAATATTTCATGAAGCCAAAATGTATGTATATATGTATTAGGTTTTTTTAGTTGCCACTTAAAGGGTCTTGTGGCAACTTAACATTAAAACATTAAAATTGTGCTGTGTAGGTGGTCATTTATTGTTTAAAAGCATCTGTTGTGTTATTTTGTAAGCAAGGTCAGAAGTGAAGGCCGATTGCCCCTACCTTTGTTGCTGTTAAAGCATCTCCCTTTTTCAAAATAGTTGCTGTTTCAGTTTGTTTCTAGTTTAATATTTTCAAAAACATAAACTGTAGGCTGAACTACTGTTCCAGATCAAAAGCAAAGAGAGAGCAACTGTCATTCACATTTATAGAAACCTTACCTCAAAGTTATTATAACTTTTTAAAGTATTTAATGAATTAATTTGGTTTTAATTTACATGGTCATCAAACCTGCTGCTGTTCATGTTTTTATTCCAAGTAATGTAATTCTTAAAAATACTTTACCATGATTTAACCAAGGAAATGGCCAACTATCTTACGGTGTGATGGATTGCTTCCAGAACTGCATCACAAATGTTCCATTCTCACCCACTGGAACTGATGAAATGCATTTCTAGCCACTGCTACAATTTTGGCACTGTATATCCAGAAGCATTCTAAAAATGCAAAGCTCAGTAACTCGGAGAGACTGAACCCGTCGCAAATGTTCCATTCTCACCCACTGGAACTGATGAAATGCTTTGCTAGCCACTGCTACAATTTTGGCACTGTGATATATCCAGAAGCATTCTAAAAATGCAGAGCTCAGTAACTCGGAGAGACTGAACCCGTACATGATAGTTGCCCTGTTGGTCGTGTTCAGATTCTGTCTTAGTTTAGCATCAGTCATCTTATCCACATCCAATCCCCTACCATGGTAGATAGTATATATGCAGGGAGCTTTAAGGAACTGGGCTAAATGAAAATCCAGACATTGGTGAGGTTAATGGTCCCCAGTTTGCAGAATATCATGATAGTATTTATTTTGAAAGTGGGGAAGACAGGAGTGAATTCTGTAGAACTGTAGATGAGCAGTCATATCACAAGCCTTTAGAACATTCCTGATAAAGAACAAGAAGATGCACAAGTGTATCTGTGAATGCTCTCAAGCACCTGCACTCATGCTATCAGCACCTTCTGTAGGCCATGGGTCCTCTCTAGATCTGTGCCTATCCCCAAGATCTCTATTAAGTCTGTTACAAATTATTAAAAGTGCACACCAAAGTTCTGTGGCTTATTTGGGTGTTGGCAAATGAGTTAAAATGGCGGGGAGGGGAGTACTCGCAGGGTTGAGATACTGGGAGCCATCCTCCTAGGATTATACCTGCAAACTTTGAAAGCAGCTGCTTGAGGAAGAACTGCTCTTTCCAAGTTGGTTGTCTGGACAAACTAACTGTGTAAACTTCATTGCCTTATATTTGTCTATCTTCTCTCCATCCCCAAACCTGAGGTTGCCTGCCTGGAAAGAGCAGTTTTTCACTCATCCTCTCCGTTCTTGTCTAAGGTCATCCCTCTGTTATACTATGGAACTCAAGGGAATGAAGCAGAAACTCAGACAATTTTTGAGAGAGTTTGGTGGCACATACAAGATGAAAATGCAATAACATCTTATAGGACACTTATGAAATCCTGTGAAATGGTGGTGAAGGCTGCATAAATGAGGATTTTATTCCGCCTTCATTGCATCCATTAGCTCTCACTGAGCACAATTGTTTAGGGCAATTAGATCCTTAACATCTCTCATGGAGCGAAATCAAAATATTAGCATCTTGACCATTAGCTGTGAGGCCTTTGTGAGCTTTTTTTGCAGATAAAGTCTGGTCGCTCCACCACAACCTGCCTGCCAGTGTTGATACAGTATGTGAACTGGAGGCTCCTTGGCTACTTTTGGACTCAGTATTTGATAACTTCAGTCAGCTTTCCTGTGCTGATGTAGACAGAATCTTGCGTGCCGTTAAGCCAGCCACATGCCTCTTAGACCCATGTCCCTCATGGCTGGCAAAAACCAGCTGTAAGAGAATACAGGGCCCGCTGGTGGACATCATCTATCTGTCCCTGGAGTCAGGGGTCTACCCAGAGGGATTGAAAGAGGCTGTGGTGGTACTGCTCTTGAAAAACACCATTGTATCCTACAGATCCCTCCAGTTACTTCCCAGTTTCGAATCTGTCATTTCTGGATAAGGTAATGGAGTGAGTGGTAGCCAAGCAGCTCCAGAGTTTCCTGGATGACACAGGACAGAGACAGTGCTGCTCTGATGGACAATCTCCGCAGACAGCTGGAGTGAGGCAGGTTGGCACGGCTGTTACTTGCTCTCACAGCAGCGTTTGACACAGCTGACCACAATGTTTTGACCCACCCCCTCACCAACATAGGAGTTCATGGGGTAGACTTGAACCGGCTTACCTCATTTTTCCTTGGTTGGGGACAAAGGGTAGCGCTAGGAGAGGGTGTCAGCTAGGAACCCCTTAACATGTGGGGTCCCTCTGGCGGGCAGTCCTCTCTCCAATCTATATGTGCCCCCTTGCCCAGCTGGCATGGAGTTTTGGGCTGGGGTGTCATCACCAGTATGCTGATGACACCTAGCTGTATCTGTTAACGGGTGGCTGCCCAGATACATAACCTGGCCAAGGGTCTAGAGGCCGTGATGTGATGGCTAAGAAAGAGTCAGCTGAGACTGAATCCAATTAAGATGGAGGTTCTGTGGCTGGAGGGGGAGATTCAGGGCTGGGGTGCCGACTGCCCACCCTTGACAGTATGCCATTGCTACCGGCACAAACTGTCAGAAGTTTGGGTGTGGTCTTGGATACATCCTTTATTTTGAAGGTCCAGATGATGAATGTTGCCAAGCTGGCATTTTTCCACCCGCCCAAGCGTGGCAACTGGCCCATTTCCTGTCTCGCCCCGACCTAGCCACAGTAATCCACGCAACAGTCACCTCCAGATTGGATTACTGTATCTCACTTTACACTGGCTTATCCTTGAGACTGATCTGGAAACTCCAATTGATCCAGAATGTGGTGGCATGATTCCTGACGGGAGTGTCACGGACAGCACACATACAACCTGCGCTGCATCCGTTACACTGGCTCCCAGTGGAGTACCGGGTCAGGTTCAAGGTCTTGGTATTGGCCTTTAAGGCCTTGAGCGGTCTGGGACCCACGTATCTTCAGAACCTCATCCTCTGGTACATCCCCCGAAGAACTTAACACTCTGCAGTGAACAACGTATTGGTCATCCCTGGCCCGAAAGACATCCAGCTGTCCTGGTGGAACTCTCTTCCAAATAACATCCATGCCCTGTGGGACCTGATGCAGTTCCGCACGGCCTGCAAGGCAGAGATGTTTTCAGGCCTTTGGTTGAGGACAGCGACAGACACCATTCTGACTGGCCATCCCCCCCCCCTTCATGCTTTCTCCCTACCTCTCCCTCAAGGTGATGACACAGTCTAAAATTCAATAGTTTTAATAAGTGGTTTATTGTGATATGTATTTTATTATATGTATCTCTGTTGTTGTTTATTGCTCAGAGCCCTGAGCACTCCGGGATTAGGTGATTCATAATAAAAGTAATAAAATAAAAGATCTCTCAGGCAAGTAGGCAGGGCTGAGGCTCCCTTTACCACCGTCATCCATGTCAGTCCCAGCCAGTTTTATCTGCCTCCTCCTCCCCCAGCCACCTCGCAGGATGAGCTTGCCTGTCCTCTAGCTATGAACCTCTTTAAGGGCTCTGCTGTTCTTTCTAACAGTTGGAATGTTTTTATAACATGTGCTTATTGTGACTGTCTTTTGAAGAATTAGTTCATCAGACTATTTGGTTTTCTCCGTTTGCTGTTAAAGTATATCTTGGCAGTTAAAACTGTGGCTGTTTCATCCTTGTTTGTACATTGTGTTGAAAGATAAATTATCTCTTTGCTATATCCAGTGCGTATAAAGTGGATGTACTAAAATATTATTTTGTTTCTCATCCAATAGTTAGAAATGATTGCCATGGAAAATCCAGCAGACTTGAAAAAGCAATTATATGTGGAATTTGAAGGAGAACAAGGGGTTGATGAAGGAGGTGTTTCCAAAGAGTTTTTTCAGCTAGTCGTAGAGGAAATCTTCAACCCTGATATTGGTATGTAATTTTTATAGGATAATGCAGGTGACAGTTGCTCTCCTTATTGATTCTGGCCATTTTTCTCCCTGGGTTTTGATTCCTTTACGGGAACCCATCTGCCTTACTTCCAGACCACGTGGATAATGTCTGATCTACCCATACTCCAAAATGAAGTGGTAGAATGGATTGCTTTATGTAAATATATGTACCAACATACCTTAAAGACAGCCTTCTCCCATATGAACCTGTCCATTCACTCTGGTGTTCTTCCAAGGCCCTGCTTCGGTTGCCCCTCCATCTGAGGCTAGACAAGTGGCAATGCGAAAAAGGGCTTTTCTGGTCATGGCACCAAAAGTGTGGAACTCCATCCTCAGGGAGAGCCATCTCTCTCCCTCTACCGTTACTGGCCCGCCTCCCTGATCCTAGTATTGGATGTTGATCTAGTTTTATTGAATTATTTTATATGTTTAAATGTTTTGAATGTTTTTATGTGTGCCATCTTGGGGACCTTGATTGGATGGAAAGGTGAAATAAAGATGTTTTAAATAAACTATGATTACAAAAATACATGCAAGGGAAAGTAGATCAGGAAAAAAGTTCTAGCAACCTCTACTCCCTTTTTGTGCTAGTTTTCTACTTGCAGGGAGTTTTTCTGCATACACAAACAGGATCTCTTCCCCCCCCCAGTTTGAACTCCGAAGAATACAATCCATTCCATCTCATTTTGCTGCATGTGTAGACCAGCCTTGATATCTATCAAGCAAGGCTCAGATACTATTCATATCAAAGTTGCTTCTTCTGTTGTGCCCTTATGGTTGCTTTTTTGTTCTCAAGCCATTGACACAACCTTGTGACAATTCAGCAAAAATCACATGGAAAGCCTTTCTATGACTAAGCCTACTGTACCATGCAGGTGGAGATCATGTTTGAACGTTTACTACATCAGATTCCTTGTAGGTAGAAAACTAGCTCTGGTCTCAGATGTCTATGTGAAATGTTACCTCCAGGCTCCTTCTTGTGTGCTTACTGAACATCCCCATAAGAGTTGTACTGTGCTGATTTTCTGGCTATATAGATAGTCACCAAGACACACGTGAACGCCTTTTTCTTTTAGAAAGTCTTAATTTTTAGCCTTGCAGATGCAAGAGAGATCACTGTTTATATGCTTCCAAAATTAGAAAAATGTCTTGCTGGCTTCTAGTTTTACATACATTAAAATTTTTCATAGGTATGTTCACTTACGACGAGTCAACAAAATTGTTTTGGTTTAACCCATCCTCTTTTGAAACTGAGGGACAGTTTACATTGATTGGAATTGTCCTGGGTCTGGCGATTTACAATAACTGTATTCTGGATGTTCATTTTCCAATGGTGGTCTACAGAAAGCTAATGGGCAAAAAAGGAACTTTCCGTGATCTCGCAGACTCTCACCCTGTAAGTTCAACATATTCCAGTTTTCCTACAGTTTGGAAGTCTTTGGTTTTATTGTATGTTGGCTGATACAAAATAATACTTTGTATTTATACAGCATTTTTGGCGCAATTAACATAATCATGCCAACAGCCTTCTGAGGCAATCAGTATCAATATGGCCCCATCTGCAGATACTTAAATCCGCAGACTGGTGCCATGTACAGAGAACAGGGATACCTTAACAAACTTAGAGGAACTCCCAGGTTTGCTGAAAAGTCAGAAAAGTTAAACAAAATTGGAGGAGGGATTAAAAAAAACCCCAAAAAACAGCAGCATTGTCTGCACTTGCACAGACAGTGCTTCTCCATCAGCACAACAAGGGTGGAAGGTGGGAGGGAGGAAGAGCTGCTGTCGTGTGAGCCAGATAGGCTGAGACGGTGGTGAGTATTGCAAAATATTCAGAGTAAAAAAAATATATCTTAAAAGGATAATGCACTTGTAAAAAAGGTGGCAAGTACTGCAAGATACCGAGAAAAAAAGTGGGGTGGGGTGGGGTGGGGACTCAACCCAAGATATGGCTGTGATATATGAGGGTCAAGCTAACAAAATAAGTTATTCTAAAAATACAAATGTTTATTATGGTGTACACATGAGTAGAAGATAAAATAGGTTTAAAGAAATGATCCAAATATCAGACTCTTAAAACTTTTTACACACAGAGCTGAAAGTTTTACATATACAATTGACGGGTATATCTTATGACCAGTAGACCATATGCGTTTCAGCCCCTTAGGGCCTTTCTCAGTGGCCAATATTACTATTCTAAAACAACACACATGCAGAAATAAATGTATGAATAAAGATCTTCTTTAGAGCCAGGTGTTGCTTTCTGGAATTGCCAAAAGAGAGAGAAAAAAGCCAAATTATTACATATCAATTGCACATAATAAATGCACATAACAGAAAAATTAAAAATACCAGAAAAAATTTGCTGTTGTTACCTCACGTGATGTACAGTTGCTAAAAGTTTACATAGTAGGCCATGGATAATCTCTCATGGTAACTGCATATGCTCTCCAAATTGTTCTACATCAAAGTGGCAACTATATAATTGTTAGATTTATAAGTAGTATAATTATAGAAATAATTTTTTAGTCATAGAGCATTTAAATTAGCCAACCAACCTGGTAATTAATACCTAGTGTGTCTGGATGTGTGTCTCTTCCATCAAAGGTAGTAATCAAGTTGCAGACTGCTAACGTTACATCAGTATATAGTAGGACCTAGGGATGATGCAATCACCCACATGCACTGCATAATGCTGTTGCCAAGGGAGGGATTTTTAAATTTTCTGTAGTGGGAGGGGGTAAGGAGGAGAGAGAGAGCCAGTTTGGTGTAGTGGTTAAGTGCGCAGACTCTAATCTAGGAGAACCGGGTTTGATTCCCCACTCCTCCACTTGCACCTGGCTGGATGACCTTGGGCAAGCTGTAGTTCTGATAAAAGCTGTTCTTGAAAAAAAGCAGTTTCTGTCGAGAGCTCTCTCAGCCCCACCTACCTCACAGGGTGTCTGTTGTGAGGAGGGGAAGGGAAAGGAGTTTGTAAGCCGCTCTGAGACACCTTTGGGTAGGGAAGGGCGGGGTATGAATCTAATCTCCTTCTTCTTCAAAAAGAATGGGGGGGGGAATCACAAGGTCAGCACTACCAAATACAAAATGACGTATACATTTTCTCGAAAGCAGCAGGTCCAGTCCTTGAGGAGTTAATGTCTGTAGATGATGTATCCAAAATATCTCTCTTTTTTGAACACATCTGAGCATGTTTGAAGTTGTAGTTTGAATTGTTTCTGTAATCCAGAAGTTCAGATGTTTTTTCAGTATGTCCAAAGTCAAGATAGTGATTGACAAGTGGAGCATTCCTTTTCTTTAATCTAATACAACTCTTATGCTCACCAATTCTTACTTTCACTGGTCTAGAAGTCATCCCCACATTCATTTTGTCACAGGGACATCTGATAGAATAGATTACTCCTCTGTGGTTACAGGTACAGAAAGAATTTATAAGGAAAGTTCTAGTCTTGGAGGAATTTTGAAAGGATTTTTTAGCCTCGGCACAAGCACATAGAGAACAACTGCCACATGGAAAAAACCTTTAGGTGTTTGATTCCCCCTTATATAGCTGATGTCCTTCACTACTGGAAGCCTGCCTCTAACTAATACATCTCTGAGGTTTTTAGCTCTCTTGGCTGTGAACAAAGGAAGATTTTGGCATCTAGGAATGTTAGCTAGAAGGTGTCAGTATTTATTTATAATTGCCTATACTGGTTTAAATGTACTGTTGTACAGAGTAAAAAATTATCTTAAAAGGATAGTACACATTAAAAAAAAGTACTACTGGATATTCTGTGTTGTTGTGTCCCGTCCCGTCCCCCTCCCAAAATGGAAGAAGCTTGCATTTCTTCAAAAATGTCCTTAAGTGTCAATTAAAAGATCTTGCATACATTGGACACTGGATGCCAGGAAGCCTTTTTTCCTCTACAGATGTACAAAAGGAGGCTTATCATGCTGCTTAAAATAGTCAAAGGAACACTTAGTAACCGACTGAGAGACTTGTAAGGCCCCCTTTCTTGACAGAGTCAAGTAAACCCACGTAACACTGTTGTGGTATCCCTCCATAGGTAGAAAAGCCACACAGAGATTTTGATTGGGGGGGGGAGCCTAATGGACAAAACCGAATTACGTCCTTCCTTTCCACTGATCAAATTTGCAGCTTCCCATGATTGCTTTTCACCTTTAAAAAAAAAATTGGAAGGCATCAGGCAGCTTATGTGTGTCTACCATATAACAGCTACTTTGAATGTCAGTATCTACACTCACTGTCATCGATAAAGTAGATTCTAGTCCACAAAAGCTTTTACAGGAATAAAGTCTTGTTTGTTTTAAGCCGCACGTAGGTTATTGTCTCATACACTGTATTACCAATATTGTGGTTGAGGTTTTAAAGTTGTATGAAGTATGCCTCTTTCATTTTAGGTTCTCTATCAGAGTTTAAGAGACTTATTGCAGTATGAGGGGAGTGTGGAAGATGATATGATGATAACCTTCCAGATATCTCATACGGATCTCTTTGGTAATCCAATGATGCATGATCTAAAGGAAAATGGAGATAAAATCCCTATTACAAATGAAAACAGAAAGGTAATTTCAAAGGGCATGCCTTCAGTTGTGAAGTGACTGCTTGGAGCCATTACCCCAGAATTGCAGTTACACCAGAGCCAGCCCAATCATGTGACCTTGATATATTATGCAGATTAAATATTTTTGCATGATCTGCCAGTCTGCAGAATTCTACAATGTGTTTGCATATCCCGTTCTTCTGCAGGTTGTGGTGAGGCGCAAATAAGCTATCCACAGCACTGATATCTCCCCCAAACCCTGAAAATCCTATTTAGGACTCCTGCAATGCGTTTCTCGCGCACTTCCAGTTTATCTTCAAAGCCCTAAGGCTGGAAACTTGTGTTACATTGATCACAGCTAAGTTTCTGAGGAAGATGTTTTTCCCCCCTTACTTTGTCAAGGTTTATGCTATATATTCAATGGTGTGCAAATTAATTATATTAATTAATGGGGAGAGTAAAAGCCACAAGGTGCTGCTTTTCCCCTAGTCTTTGGGGCTGGTGTAGATTCCTTGTGCCATTGAAATAAGGGATTCCAGTGCATCTATCTTGCAAAGTTCATTTGGAATACTGTTAATCTAGGGTTCTTTTGAAATACTTAAAGTCCTGTAGAAGTGGCTGTTGCAAAACATTTGGCACACTAACAGAAATAATGTAAGTTTGCTGGGGTTTGTGAGTAATCTAACCCAAAGGGGGGAGGAAATGCTTTGAAGTGTTTTCAAAATTGCCACCATCCTTAATTATTTAAATGCAAGTTAATTAATTTTCTGTAATTATCTCTGTGCTGTGAAGACAATGTTGAAACAGGAAAAAGTCAATTGGGGGGGGGGATTATATAACCCTTTGCTTTGAAACCACTCAGGACAATTGGCATTGTTTTTGCTTCTCACTGAACAGGAATTTGTCAATCTGTATTCTGACTACATTCTCAACAAATCAGTGGAGAAACAGTTCAAGGCCTTTCGAAGAGGGTTTCACATGGTAACCAATGAGTCTCCCCTAAAATATTTATTTAGACCAGAAGAGATTGAATTGCTTATTTGCGGAAGTCGGGTAAGATATTTTATATGTGCATATAAATGACCAGTTGCCTGTTGCTGCTTGATCCTAAAGCAAGGGGTGGTGGTGGTGATACACTGTCTTGTATTTCCAGAATCTAGACTTTCAAGCCCTAGAAGAAACTACAGAATATGATGGCGGCTATACCAGAGACTCCCTTATTATTAGGTATGGGTTTTAGCTTTGCATCAGTGGAATGGAGAAAACAGTGTGTCTCAAACATGTCATGTAAATTCACAAATATGATGTTCATATACAACACACTTGTGAGTGTTGGAGGGGAGATTTAGGTGTTTGCAGTGTGAATCTTTTATACTCACAGGTAAAACAGAAAAATGTGCCCTTTTCTTTATTATTACACTCGTCTGACCGAAGGTCTTGAGCAAAGGCAATACAGATTCAAATACAGATAAAATACAAAGCAGTAAATGTTAAAATACAGAATAGAGACTTAAAACCCTTCTCCGGAATGACATAAAGAAACTACAAGCCCAAAGAATTTGGCAACAGGTCATTTCCAAACTGGTGTCTGCTGACAAGAAAGAGATCACGGGAGATTCGACAGGCAGCTGATACTTACTCAGGATAGATGTAATCCAGAGGTCTCTGAGCAGCAGCCATCAATCACAGAATAAGATGAGGTGATCTGTCATCTCTGTTACTCCAGATATGCATCAGTGGTCAGAATATGGACAAAAAAATGTGTATGTTATTTAGATAGCTGGCATGACTATTTGGGAAAACCAGGGGGTGCTCAAAACGAGGGGGACCAACAGACTCCCGAATTCCAAAATGTCTTCAATAATTGCTTGTGTAAATAGACTGAAGACAAGGGACCCTTCTGTGGCTGAGAGGAACATCGGATAGCTTAGAAAGGAACAACGGGCCAGCTGTTCACTACCCTCTTCAGTCGTAGCCCTGAAACAGAGAGAAAATACTGCTGGAATGGGTTTGAAGGCAGAGATTGGGCCACCTGCCACTTCCTGTGCGTTTACTGCAAGGGGGGCTGCTGCTACTGCGCACCTGTATAGCCTGTTGTTAGTGTGAGGGGACCATGTCAGAGTGAGATGTGTTTACTCTAGAGAACTCTTATGGCAGTCGTATACAGACTGCTCTAGACCTTGTTGTATTTGATGTGGGTGATTTTCAGGCATTATCAGTTGCTCGTGTTTCTGAAATCCCACTCCTTCTAAATGATCTCTCAGAAATGCAGCCACTGATAATCTGACCAAAGTTCTGTTTAGGCTGCAGCTTGCTTCTAGAAGAAGCTTTGCTAAGAATACATATGCAGAAACTTCTTTCTGTTTCTTTATGTCCATAACTGGATTGAGTCAGCTATGTTTCTTTCTGCGTAGGATGACCGAGATTTATTACAGTTTAAGGGACCAAAAAGTTATCTCTAGAAAATACAGGGTACTATTTGTACAAGTAATCTTTTACTTCTGCCCAGCATTTTTATGTTGTTTCCTTTTCACCTCTATAGGGAATTTTGGGAAATAGTCCATTCATTTACAGATGAGCAAAAAAGACTGTTCCTCCAGTTTACAACAGGCACAGATAGAGCACCAGTAGGAGGACTTGGAAAACTAAAAATGATTATAGCCAAAAATGGCCCTGACACAGAAAGGTAAGAATTTAGATGTTCCAAATCTTTCCCTTTTTTAAAGTCACAAGTTTTTGAGGATCGTTCTAATTCTTTTGCCATTAACGATGCTGCTTTGATAAAGAGGTGTGTTAAAAAGTAAAATTAAGGCATAGTTCAAACCTTGCCTATAGAATAACAGTGGGATTTTTTTTCCCCCCAAGGCAAATGCTGTTTAGAGCAAATCAGCATACTCTCCCAGAAGGGTAATTCTTTTCTCTTTCTCTTCTGTTCCCTAGGTTACCTACATCTCATACATGCTTTAATGTCCTTTTGCTTCCGGAGTACTCCAGCAAAGAAAAACTTAAGGAGAGATTGTTGAAGGCCATCACATATGCCAAAGGATTTGGCATGCTGTAATACAATAAATAAAATAACAAAAGGGATAAAAGAGATTGGTGGTGATGGTGTCCCTGCCCCAAAAACAAAGCGAGCCCCCACAAAAGGCCATAAGATATAGCAAGCTACAGTAGTCCACCCGTGTTTGTGCCTCCCTTCTTCACTTGGGGACATTGGGCTGGAACAGCAGATTTCAGCTGCTTCTATGAACAAATTATTTTTCTTTTAGCGTGAAAGTGTTACATATTCTTTCACTTGTATGTACAGAGAGGTTTTCCTGAATATTTATTTTAAAGGGTTAAATCACTTTTGCTTGTGTTTATTACTGCTTGAAGTTGAGCCTTTTTTTGAGTATTTACGAGAAAACAAAACTGTATTCTTCTCTCCCCCCCCCCCCCCCACCCGCCCCAGAAGATATTGCCATCATTTGTAGATTGTGTAACCTTTTAAGTCTGTGCTACATTTTTGTCCCGGTAATCAAATCAAAATCAGGAACTGTACTTTTTTGAACGGTTTTGCTTTTGAAACTTGAAGTCTTGGAGGGGAAAAAAAAATGGTGTGATGCAATGACTGCTGTTCTAGCCCCCAAAGAAATTTGTGGAAAAAATAAATCTTTAGAATCAATAAAGATGGAAGGGAGAACTTGGAATGTTAAGCTGCAGCCTTGAGAACTTTACTTTAGTCACAGCACAACAATTAAAAAAAAAACCTCATTTCACTATACATGTTGTCTTTCCCATGTCTTGTCTTGTAGCATTCTGTATTTTTTAATTAGCAGGGTTTCCCTAGCTATATGGAAAGCGTAAACATGGTTAGGTTGGGGTTTTGTTTTGTTTTTTTTTAAAAAAAACAATGTTTACTTGGGGGGAAAGTGCATTTTCAGCCAAACCGCATTAGAATAGAGTGAAACGTGGAAGAAAATGGATAGAAAGTTGGGTCTATAAACAAAAGCATGTGGAAGTGCACTTAAAATGAAATTTTAATGGCCTATTACGTTGACGTTTTAACTAGACAATCCGGTCTTCCCTACGAGTTACTTTAATGATTTGTTGTTCCTTGATCAAGGCATATGATCAGTGCTGCAGCAAAGGGATGCCACCCCACCCCTCCCCCCTCCAGCAGTAGGGGGTAAATAATGTTTTAAGGACACATTTGCATTGTAATACTTTTAACACATTCATTGTTTTGTGTAGAAGGTAAATCCTGAGGTCACTTGCCTATTACATGGACATGCCATAGGTTCAGAATGTAAATCTGCACACCGTATCAAAGGATCCCTTTTCCTTTCTACAGATAGTCCCTGCACGCTGGTGATGGCTGCTGTTGCAATATAAAAATTAAAGGGACTCTGCATTTTTTTACCCACGGAACTGTAATTGGCGTACCTCTTCTAACTGCAAGTGACAGCTGTTGTGCAGAACTGAGCTTGTGCCTTGGTGATTGCTATGCCTGACGACTACTACTAGTACTACACAGCAAATCAACCTGATTTGTGCAAAATTGGTATTTAAAAGGTGAAATTTTGAAATCATTGGCAGGAGAAAATATGTCTTTCAGGATTATTTTATTAAATTCTTTTTAGTAATAGAAACAGGCAACTGTTATGTAACTATAATGCTAAATAAAACAGTGATGTTTTCCACCATGATCCGGTGAAAAAGAAGAAAAGTGATTTTCTTAGCTTGATAAGTTACCATTGGCTATCATTGGAATTATTTGCCTAGGAACTTTGATTTAAATTAAACCACATGTTGAGCCTTGGTATAAAGCAGCTCCTAACAGCCCATTCACCTGAAACCATTCAAGAGTAAGCTGCTTTACTGGTAGAGAGATTTTCTGCCGTTATCGTGTTGGTGGCTCTTTGATGTACCTCTCAAAATGGGTCACAATTTGCAAATGCCATCCAAAGAAATGAAACACTAAATGGGTGACATTTCTTTTAGTCAACTTACCAGTTAGTATTTCTAAATATGTATCCCAAACTTGTAAATGCTTCAAAGGAGGTACTAGATGTATTTATTTCTTCTGTGTCCTTTTTTTTGTTGTTCATTCATTTGAAGGCCTTGCTTATAGTAGACCTTTTCCAATACTTAAAAAAAGATGTTCTCTCTGGCGGGTTGTAGAACATTTTTCAAGCAAAGCCCAGTTAAGAAACATGCTTGTTTGACATTTCAGACGTTGGAAAAGGCCATTAAGTTTTGCTGGGAATTCTAAACTATGACCAAATACATTCTCGAGGCAGCTATGATTGCCCTCTAGCGAAGAAAAGAAGTCCTGCCCCCTTTTTTCTTTTGTGGTACAATATTGCTGGAGCAGTTCCAAGGCATTTGAATGGTGAATACTGCTCTTTTTAGGATTTGCCTTTTTATAGAAAGTAAACCTGGAATTCTGAAAATCTGGGTATAATCATGGCATTTTCATTGTAACGGCCTAAGGAGGCCTTCCCCCTTTCCTTTGCACTGTTCCACCTGAGGTATGTCTCACATTTTTAGCATTTTGCTCAATTGTTACGAATGAGAGATCAGGAAACTATCCTGCATGAACTCCGTTGGGGCAATTTCCATGTAGAGAGAGCTCAGAGATGGAACTTCACACACTTAATACACTGTCCTGTGATACCAGGCAACCTGCAGGGTAGAATGAAGAAAGAGATTGTACTCACAGGCAAGATTCTTAGATTAAGGGAAGTGTAGCAAAAATAGTAGTACATCCCCCCCCCCCCCAAGACCAGCTGGAGGCGTATTGTAACCGTCTGCCTTCCCCACTCCTACCCCAGCTGCTCTTGTGCTCTTGCACAAAAAGCACCTCATGGCACCAACCACAGGAGGAGACCTCAGGACCCGAATATGTCACATTGCAGCAAACGGTAACAGGAAACCGTGCTGCACTTGGATTGCTCGGTTCTGTGCCTGAAGATAGTCTGGTTGTTGATGCAGAAGCGGAAGACAGTGGGAGACACTGGGCAGTTAGTTCAGTGTAAGAAAAAGTTGTGAGAAAAACTGAAAGGGTGGTGGGTTATCCCATTGTGGAGAATAGCAAAATGGGGATGAGATTCCTGTACGTGCCTATGTTCCAAATTTCCTCTTAATTCGGAGATATATTTTGCTTAATGTGTTTAATTCTAAATAGAATTGTCCACGGTCACTGCTAGGCACGACATTTCAATGTTGAAACAAGAAATGTTTTTATTCAAGTTTTGTCTATTTCCAGAATTCAACAAAAAGCATTCTGTTGCTGAATCATATTACGCTGATCCGTGTAAACGTAGCAAACTCCATGTTTTCCATAGTATACCTGGATCTTTTCTGAAGACTTAACTGCCATTAAGCCTTTCAAAATGCATGGCTGTAGACTTACCATTATCATTCTACAGAATCTTGGGAAGCTTGCCTGGGTTTGTTTCCTAATTTGAGAGAGAGAATTGCTGGGACTAATGGCAAAACTATGGGTTGCATGGGCAGTTTGTGATATTTAGATTGTCTTTTCTGTTTTAAGCCAAAATATTCAACCCAGGCTTTTCTCAGTAAAATCTCCTTTCAGGGAAAAATGGTAGCTGAGTATCCTGATTGGGGAGTGGGGGGGGGGCGCAACCAGGATTCTGCATTAGATGCCATTCTTCATTCTTTGTGGCTCCATTGCAGTTATGCAGACTTCCAGAGCTCCCTTGATTGGGAGATGGTCTAAACCAGTGGAATGCAGAAGTATTCTAAGTGGGTTCCTAGTAACCATTACCAGGAACTTGCTCTCCCTGCTTCTGTGTGTTCATCTGCAAGTGTGACATGCCATATCCTGCCAATCCTACTCACCACGGATTATCCATCTGACTTTTTGGCCTGCAAGTAGTAACCTTGACTCTCTCTGTTTCTCCTAATCCCCCTCCCCCATTCCTTATGCCTACCAGCAAGTATCTTTGATGTGCTTCCTTTTGCTGACCTTACTTGCCAGGGATTAGCCACTGTGCTTCTGTGATGCTGTTTGTCCGTAAAATTTACCATAAATGATAAGTACAGTATGAGAATGCCACTGAACATATAAACGCCCTTTTTCAGAAAACTGGGCTTTCTGTTTCTATCATAATGGGACCTGGTTTCTTTGATAAAATGGTTAGTGGGATATAAGCAACAAAATGTAGAGAACCACTCATTCATCTCTCTGCTCATTTTAAAGCTACAGCAAGAATCAAGAGAGTTTAACATTTGTTCTCACAGTTCCTGAAATGTGCTGAATTTTAGTCAGCAAATGGCTAAAATGTGAAACTGAAATCTAGTAGAAATTTCTTTGCATAGAATAAAAATTTATTATAAAGGGAAGCCGCCTTATAATATACTGTGGCACACTCTGAAAGTTAACACTGATAACAAAAAAAAAATCACTGACGCTTTAAAAGTCTTAGAACTGTCTTGCAGTCAGATCAGACATTACCGTTGCCATGGGACTGTAGCTCTGGCAGATTTCTTTAAAAGAATATGCCATGCAAGTAAGAGCCACCATACAACAGTTCCCCCCCCCTCCACTGCTCAGTGTAATTGGCAGTCACCATGGAAGGTGATGAAGCCCTCGGTGACGGCCCCAACCCATGCAACATGTTTTGCTAAACAGTGCAGCTCAGGGTTGGAAAGTTTGCTGCCGGGATGCCAGTTCCTGCAGCACATGTAACATTTAGCACAGTCTTGAGGAACAGCAAGTGAGACCCCAAGGAAGATTTTCACAGGCTCACCTCATTGTACATGCAGGAGCAATAAAGTTAGTTGTCACTGGCTGCTTATGCTAAGCGAAAGCAGTTGTATCTGCCACCTTTTCCACATGCACAAGACATAGTGCAATGTATTTCATCTGATGCAATTTCAAAACTAATTTCAATTGTGAACCATCTGTTGCACATTCAGTTGCTCCATATGCACATTGTTTTGTTAAAAATTATATTTACGTGCTGTGAGTTGCTTCAGAGGTTCAGCTCTTCTTGCGCAAGCAGAACTGTGCTAGGTACACGTTCCAAAGTCATTTCCAGTGCTTACCAGGTTGCTGCATCCAACCCAATTCTCCCCAAATCTTCATTTTTGATCAGCTGATAAGGGTTATTGTTCGGCCGGTTTCTTTCCATGAGATTCTCTTTAGTAACTATCTCATTATGATATTCCCATCTTGATGGGACTATCTTTTCCCATGAAATTTCCATCCAGTTTCTTTATCGTAATGCTTCGGTGGTTGGTTTCTGGACCTACTGGATTCCATTTGCTTTCCTCCTGCTCAGTATCCAGTAGAGAGTTCTGATTTACATTATAATATCTTTTCCCTAACTTTTCCTGGAGTCGCTCAGAATAATAATCTTGCAAAGTACAGCATTGTTCGTGTTGTAGATCTGTAATTTTCTGGACAAAGAGCTTGACTTTATTATTTAAAAGGCCATCATTCTTTAGCACTGTGTGATTATTCATGCTTGGGTGTCTTCCAAGTAGCGTGTTGTTCAACCCCAAGAAAAGATTCCTAGACTTGGGTCTCTGCTTATAACATTTTTTGTTTCTGCCACTCAGACATTTTGGCTCCGGAAAGTCTTTGTCGACAAATCCTTCAGGGGGAAAAGGCTTCACAGGCAGTGCTGGAACCTGCTGTTTGGATGTTTTTTTCACAAACGTCTCTTGGTAGCTGTCATTCATATTAGACTGCCTGTTGTATTTTTCATAATTGGTGGTGTACGGCCGTCTGCGTTCAAGAAAGAGGACAGATTTGCTGAAGTGCATCTCTTTCTCACTAGTTAAAGCATTTTTGCCACCTGAGCCATTTGTCCTCTGCTCCCCCATTTGTGTCTTTATTTCCTCAGTGTGCCCAAGGCATTTCTGCACATCTTTCATAGTCTCTGCTTCCTTCCCTTGCAAGCCTTCACAAATGCGCTTCTTGGCAAATGAGACTGGAGCCAGATTGCCTTGGATCCTAGACGGAGCAGAAAGAGCTCTCGAGGTTTCTGCGTTCTGTAAAATAACCCTGACAGCTTTCTCACTGCCATCAGTCACGACAGAATGCAAGTCTGGAAACAGGCTCTGGGAAAGCAGTTTCACAAGGTCTTTATTGCCGAGCAGCCTGGCATGAGCCAGTTCGGACCTCCTGAGCTTGATGGTAAACCTCTTATACAAGATTCTTTGATCGAGACTGAGTGCATTTTCTGCCTGCTTCTTCAGGGACTCCAGGGCCCTAAGCTTCTTGCTCAACAGGATCTCTTCTTTTGCATTGCAAAACAAAGCCAGCTGGGATTTCTCTCCATCTTTGAATTTGATTTTTTCGCCCATCATGAAACGTCTGGTTACAGCTGATGCCAAGCAAGTGCCTTGATTTCATCTTGCTTGCGCTGCTCTGTTTTTCTCAGTGGATCATGTTTAGCATTCAGAAGTCTACTGCTGGAGTGTGCAAGAAGGTCTCTGGATTTACTCCAGGGGTGTTAAGTCTTTAGAAGCCTTGAAACCGTACACCAACCATCAGGGGTACGTTGGTGAGATCAAGTTCCTCATCCATGTTGTTAGGGAAACAAACCTGAAGCCTTCTGTTCAAATCTCAGTGAGTGAGAGGTTTATTGGTTTTCCCTTGAATGTCCTTCTTAAGCTGAATAAATATATTTTGCAGAAGAATGCTACAGTTTCTATAAACAGAAGAAGTAAATAGATCAAAGGTGGGAAATGAAATGTGTCTTGTGGGCATGAACCATTTTATTGGCAATCTGGTTGATGTTTGCACAGTTAGCACACAAGGATCACAATGGACATGGTTTCAAGTTGCTATGGTGTCGTT